>NC_045740.1:25580492-25582659 GCF_008692095.1 Etheostoma spectabile | reverse complement strand
GTTCACTTTGGTGGTGCAGAGGCAGACGTTCTTATTTGTGTAGTACTTAGGTCTGTTTGCAATACACATGTGTATACACACTGAATGGTGTTTTAAATATCTTTTTCAGTTATCACTGTTTTGAATGTCATTGATGTTCAGAAAACTTGTTTTGACAAAGATTTTTCTTTATTGCCCAAGAAATTAAGCATAACAGGCAAAAACTTTACATAAAATATATTATAATACAGAACCATTATCAACTATTAGAACCATAACTTACATGTCAAACACATAAAAAGGCACTCAAATGTGTAAAACTAAAAAAGACACATAAGACAACAAACAAACAAACCACAGCTATTGATATTCCAGATCAGTCTGATGCCTGTTGGCCAGTAATGCTTTCCTCACGTCTTTCATCAGTGTCCCATATCATAACCAACAACAACGTGCAGGTGAATGACCAGGAATTAATTACAAATGATACAGTACCAATGCAATAACGAATGGCTACAACATGAACACATGATCTAAGAAACTTCTGCTTGTTTTTAGCCCAAAAGTGGATCAGCTGCCGGTTGTCCTCCTGTGTCTCTGTGTGATACAGGACAGTATATATAAAGCATGTATTGATGTCTCCAAAGCAAGTAGTGTTGTGCACTATCAAATGAAATTCTCAGCTAATGGTTAAAACTGTAGACATGCATGGAGTCCATTCAAGGCAGAGAAATGCGGCACTGTTAGACTGCAAATCCGCAATGTTACAAATAACGTTAGCGGTTAGCTGTTAACTGTTAGCAGTTAGCTGTTAGGGGTAACATAGCAGCTAGCGATTTTAAAAAAGTTTCAATTATAGACATGGTTGCAAGTATATATGCACAGGACTGCATAGACCAAAAAACAAGACTGTCGTAATTTTTAAATCAATTTAAGCCAAAAATACTTAAATTTATGGGTCTCTCTGGTCGATCTGGCAGCCATTGTTGCCTGTTGCGCAATGTATATGGATGCCCCTTGGTAAGCAAGTAAGTTTGCGTCCTCCCTTGGTTTTAAGGGCTGTGCACCCCTTCGTCGTACCCCTAGCCTTCAATCACAATGAGTATTGGGACAGCCCTTACTACCGCGTCTGTCAGACACCAAACAAGATGAGGACCACAAAAGCGGGTCCCGTTCAATCAGTTTTTTAAAGGTTGGGGGTAGGGAGTTTCAGAGGTACCGGGAAATCAAAAAATCAGCATGTGTAGATCCCCAGTAGAGAGCAGGAGCTGGAGGATCCGAGAAAGAAAGTACGGAAAAGGAGAGGAGATCAGCTGAAGAAGGAGAATCCAGAGGAGAATGAGAATAGAGAATAGGAAAAGAGCAAAGAGAATGAGATAACGGGGAGCGGAAGCAAGGAAAAAAAGCAAATTGAAGCAATAGTGAGAGCAATTGAGCGGATCAGGGGCCCCCTTGGTTATTTTTTTTTCTATTTCCCATCAGTACGTTTAGTAGTTTAGGTTCATTTCCTCTCATACCTCTTTCTACACACCTCCCCACACGCCCGCCTTGTTCCACACACCCCAACCACCCCCCCCACCCGGCACCCCCCTCCCGGCGTACATTCCTTTCCCGGGTTTTGGTTGGTTTCTATCGTGTGGTTATCCCCGGCTGGTTCTTACTGCGTAGCACGGACGATCGGACAAGTGAGGACTGAGTGGAAAAGACATTGGAACACCCCTGATAAATAACCAAAATAAAACCCCCTCCCGAGAACCTGAAAAAACAAGGCATTATATACAGGACATGATGATGGTGAATGCAGTGCAGCTGGTAGGTAATGAGGGTGAGGCAGGCAGGCAGGAAACAGGGAAAGTCATCAAACGCCAATCAGCGTGTTACCAGGCAGAGAGAGGGCTCATGACAGCGTCAACACGCAAAACTAAGGGTAAGGGGTAAGACAGAGAAATGAGATTCAGCCTTAATCTAAATTGCTATTTACACTAATTGTGAATATGCAGGCCACAAGAAGAAAATAGTTTTTTTTCTTTTTGTTGGTTCAGTTTTACTCGCAACATGCTAACCGGCAACATAGGATTCCATTCACTAAGCTAAGCTAACAAGCGGCAGCTGCTGGTATTGTACTGGACTAAAACAATGCATGTACTGATACAAGAAATGTGTTGGCCCACCTATCTACAGCTAGGGG
>NC_045740.1:25575471-25580482 GCF_008692095.1 Etheostoma spectabile | reverse complement strand
AAGCCCTATTTCAACAAACGGTGGCGTGTTCCTTTAAGACTCTCCACCTGATCCAGAATGCTGCAGCGCGTGTACTGACAGGAACTAACAAAAGAGATCATATTTCTCCTGTATCACCCGAGTCACATTAGCTACAAGAGACAGTGAGAAAACGAGCAGGACAGGGCCAAAATAGACAAGAAGTCTTTTTTTTTGTGCAAATGCTGAGCGATGCGACAAAGCGATGCGACAAAGAAACTCCCAATCAGAGTGAAGGCAGCGTGAGGGCTGCATGACATATGACGTTGGTTGCTTGAGTTGATAAAAATCTCATATATCTCATATTATCTTATACATTTTGATACCCCTGTCGAGAAATAATACTTCTAAATCCAAAGAGGTTGTGCTTATGACTTGACATTACCTTTGTAGTGACTTGTGAGACCTCTTGCAGATACTAGGCAATAACATGCTACTATCGATACAAAAGCATCACCGTGTCAAACGTCCACAACTGAACCTCTCATCCTCGACTCCTGCACAAGATGGTGGAATGAGCCTAGTTCAAAATGGGCCTGGAGGGTTTTGTGCACCCATGCAGAATGACATTGGCGCTGTCTTCTTCTCCACAGCACGTACACAGCCACAATCTTCAGAAACTTTCTTCTATTTGAAAAGGTAGGGAGAACAGGGGTCTTTTGATTGTTGGAATATTTAAACTTGCCAGATGTTTAGTCATAATATTTAATATTTCATCATTCATACGTATATCTATAGGTCTATCCACAAAGTAAACAGAGGGGACATGCTTGAAGGTAGCACCAGAGAATTTCTGTTTACTTTTGCCAGGCAACCAGGAGTAGACATAGGCACATCCAGGAGTGCCAAAAAAACTAACTCGACCTGAGTTCCCTGATACATTTCTAGGGCTTTTTTGTCTGAAAAACTAGGTCATCCCTATAATCCTGTTAACATACACAGAGTGGGGCTTTTGTGTTGAAAAGTCTGGCTTATCTCCACTTTCCTGTCTTTACCATCTTGGGTTTTTTTTAAAATCAGAAATGACACTGTGTGTGTGTGTGTGTGTGTGTGTGTGTGTGTGTGTGTGTGTGTGTGTGTGTGTGTGTGTGTGTGTGTGCGTGTGCGTGCGCGCGCGCGCGCGCGCGTGCGCGCGCGTGCGTGCGTGCGTTCATTGGACTGGTATGGGGGTGGGGGAACACAAAAAGTCACAAAATGTCAAGCTGAAATACCATTTTTCACAGCTCTTTAAGTTGAACATTCTGGGTGTTTGAGTCAATTCAGTCCCAAACATAAAATAATTGCTGTGTCAAGCTCTCTGTCATGGAGTTTGTACTGATACCTTACTAGAGATTGCCAGAAGTACATAAAAAGTGATGAATATTTGCTTATCTTTTGCTGGCTTCATATTCAATTTATTTTATAGGGAACACAATAGGAATCTGAGCTTTTAAACCATCCATGTTCAGTTTTCAGTTGCAGACACTTGTCAGTGTAACAAGGCTTATATATTATATATATAGCCTAATGTCCTCGAAATCAAAGAGGAAGAGAGCAAAATAGTCTTAAAATTTCTAGTTTATTCCTGCATGCATTAAAGAAATGTTCTAAAGCTTTGAATATAGGATGTCAACCTGAAAACAACAACAGACTAAACCATTTTAAGGTAACAGCATCTGCCCCAATCAGCTTGACAACAGGGCTGCTTTTGCTGCCGAGTCTCCACAGCAACTACAGGGATGCTGTCACCGGGGTAACCATCACCATGGATAAAGAAGGAACCAGAGTGTTCTGTGCTTATGTGACGTCTGTCCTGTATGTCGTGTATCGCCTGAAATACAGCTGTAACAACAAGGAGCAGTAATAAAGTGTGATAATGCTATCAAAACAAACACAATACTAATTTCATGCTGCCAACTTTGAAAATGAGCAGAGAACAAATTAGTTAATGTAATTGAATAAATATTGACAAATTTAAACTGAGAAGAATACTATGGACCAAAACTATCTGCTGATAAACAAAGACTTTTTTAATCACAATCTCCTGCAAAGGTTCACAGAAATGAGATAAAACTCAACCTATGTAGGATCTTATTGTTACGGATATCCGCTACTCCACCAGCAGTGGCCGCATGGTTAAGGGGTATTTTAGTTTTTCTTAAACTAGAAAAAGTCAAATTCATGTTGAAAGGGTCAGTCCAGAAATGTTACTTAAAATGGCAACCCATTGTGACATTTTGGGAATCTTAAAGTACTGCCTGAAGTATAAGACACCTTTTATTTTTTATTCTACTTCTTCTTCTCTCTGTTCTCTTTTTATTTTTTTCTATGTATGTTTACTTTTTTTAAGGGAAGGAAAGGAGGGAAAAACATAGGTCATTTTGATAAATAGCTTTGAGAATGTACATTAATAGCATTTGATTTATTTTATTTTTTTATTTTATTATTATTTATATTTTTGGGTTGTGTGAACACACTAGCTGCCAAGAGGGGTATGGTAATTCTAGTCAATTTCAATTCAATTTTATTTATATAGCGCTAAATCACAACAACAGTTATCTCACAGCGGTTTTCATAAAAGAGCAGGTCTAGACCGTACTCTGTGATGTTATTTACAGAAACCCAACAGTTCCCACCGAGACCGAGCACTAGGTGACAGAGGCAAGGAAAAAAGGGGGGCTGAGGCTAATCTTGTTCCTGTTTACTAATAAAGAAAAACTGAAAGAAAATGTACTGTTTGACGTTACCTGTATTGTGCAATTCCTTCAATAAAAAAAAATTAAAAAACTCAACCTATCACAGTCCTGCATTTACACAGCTTATCATAAGAGGCAGCATTAGACATTATTTTATTGGCAGGATGAAAACGCATATAAGGGCTTAACACACAGTGGCAACCATTCAAAGATAAATGGATCCATAAATTGTTTATTAATCTGTCATAATAAAATTATGATCACTGGAGAATTACAAGGATTAGTTGGTTAAGTAACACAACAGAAACTAAATCTTTTGAATTATTTTCATATAAAGAATAGTTTATTAAATACAATGATGTTACATTGTAGCTATAGATGACATATGTTATTAGGATGGGTCAGTGGTGATGAAAACAAATCCAATAAGCTGTAGATTATATTTAGAACTTAATCTGTACGGCCTTCTGTTTGATATGAGAGGCAAGTGGGCTCAGTAGGCCCTGTTAAGTGAACTACATCAGCATGTCTAACCCTCCATGTGCTATGTAGCAGGCCATAATCACACACTTGAATCCAAACATGGATTTTTTTATTGCCCCTGAGATTCAGAATTGTCAAAGTTAAAAATGCATTAACATTAACAGTTACATTTTAAAACAAAACACAACATATGGACTGGATCTACACATTAACTCATGGTAAATTCTATTATTGGGCTCAAAAGTTCAAAGTAACACATTGTAGACATGCAGTTCAAATATAATGCATATCATACATTGCAGAAAAACAGAACTGTATGAAGTATTGAACATATTTATCACATCTTGTGTTAAAACGTGTTTTTTGAGGTAGGTCTGACCCTGGAAAATTCATTTGACCCTGTGCTTTCAGTGACAAACCCTGAACGCCGTATAGGACTTAACATGAAAAAGAAAACTTTAAAAAGAAAGTCAGGCATCTGATGTAAGTGAATGTTTTTTGTGTGGGTAAATGATACAAAAGAGACTGTAAATTATTATGGTCACTGCAGTCATTTAGACCACAGGGCCCTACAACAAATTTGGCAATATCAATCAATTACTCTGGTAAGCATGATGTGCCTTGATTGAACCTGAACTAACACTATAAACAAGTTACACATAAAAACGTTTTGAGTTGTTTCAAGGGCATCCCACCGCCTCTGTATGTTGTGGCACATGCATAAACTCATACTGTCCTCATCATCTTTCATAGTGGCATATTGTTGTTCCAAAGACATCAATGAACCACTTTAAAAATCTATTTCAATTAAGCCTTTGTTTTTGTTGAACACAGCTTATCACATTCTTGTATATACTACCAATCACACACACACACCTGTAAGTATACGAATAGTAGGAAATTATATTACAAAAGGTTCATCAGAAAGATTTAAAGAGCGAAAGGAAATGGGAAACCCAACATGCTATTAACACATAAATGCACCCCAAGAGAAGCTAGACAAAGTGATTTAGGTCTATTCCAGGTAACAGTAGTATTGGTTGTCAAAATGAATACAGGTGTCAAACATCTAGTGGTAGATTAGCATTATTGCATTCCAAAAATGTCAGGAAGTTGGCAGGCAAGTAATAATAATATCACCTTGTAGGCTGCTTGAAACTGCCAGGTGTCTAACAAGAAGCAAACTAATACAGGATAGTCTGTTGGGATATCTATTATTGCTTGGATGGTATCTAGCTGCTTGGCAGACTGCTCCTGTGCTGCTTTGCTTCTTATCAGGCATCTGGCATTAATTAAAGTGCTCATATTATGCTTTTTGGCTTTTCCCTTTACCTTATTGTGTTATATATCTTTTTTGTGCATTTTAAATGTTTACAAAGTGAAAAAGCCAAAAATCCACCCCAAAGGGTCTAACCATCTTCCAGAGAAAACGCTGTTCACCAACTGCTCCAAACCGCTCAATTGTAGTCCAGCCTTTACTTTCGTGATGAACGCTCGTCACTTTGTAACACACGTTGTACTGCTTGCCTGCTGCTAGCATGGCACTCCCTCATGCTCTGCAACTAAGAAGCTAGCAGGACTTACTGTGCATGTGCGACTCCCAACAAAAATGGTACAGAAGTGAGATGCCTCACTGTGTAGCTAAAACAGATAGCTCAACACACAGGGTGAATAGAGGAGCTGCAGCAATGTGCAGTACAACAAATACAGGTGAAACTCAACAAATTAGCACATGGTGCAAAAGTTCATTCATTTCAGTAATTCAACTTAAATGGTGAAACTAATATATTATATAGACTCCTTACATGCAAAGTGAGATATTTCAAGCCTTTATT
>NC_045740.1:25561624-25575461 GCF_008692095.1 Etheostoma spectabile | reverse complement strand
GATATCATTTTGATGATTATGGCGTGCAGCTTATGAAAACCCAAAATTCAAAATCTCATAAAATTAGCATATTACATGAAATCAATAAAAAAAGGATTTTAAAGACAGAAATGTCAGCCCTCTGAAAAGTATAATCATGCATATGTACTCAGTACTTTGTTTGGGCCCCTTTTGCATGAATTACTGCCTCAATGCAGCGTGGCATGGATGCTATCAGCCTGTGGCACTGCTGAGGTGTTATGGAAGACCAGGATGCTACAATAGCGGCCTTCAGCTCTTCTGCATTGTTCGGTCTCATGTCTTTCATCTTTCTCTTGGCAATGCCCCATAGATTCTCTACGGGGTTCAGGTCAGGAGAGTTTGCGGCCCAATCAAGCACAGTAATCCCATGGTCATTGAACCAGGTTTTGGTACATTTGGCCGTGTGGGCAGGTGCCAAGTCAGCATCTCCATAAAGCTCGTCTGCTGAAGGCTGAAGGAAGCATAAAGTGCTCTAAAATGTCCTGGTAGACGGCTGCACTTACTCTGGACTTAATAAACCACAGTGGACCAACACCAGCAGATGACCAGCAGATGACCTGGTTCAATGACCATGGGATTACTGTGCTTGATTGGGCCGCAAACTCTCCTGACCTGAACCCCATAGAGAATCTATGGGGCATTGCCAAGAGAAAGATGAAAGACATGAGACCGAACAATGCAGAAGAGCTGAAGGCCGCTATTGTAGCATCCTGGTCTTCCATAACACCTCAGCAGTGCCACAGGCTGATAGAATCTATGCTATTTTTTCAGTTTCACCTGTATTTGGTGTTTTCTGAACTTAATTAAACTACATAAACCTATTCTGATTCAACCTCTAAATACAATTATGAACCTGAAAATGAGCATAATATGAACACTTTAAGCTGCCTGGCTACATACTCGTGTTTGGCTCCCTGGAAAACTTAAACATGTTGCTCTGCTGCCTATTAGACCAATTATATTGTTCAGAAACCTGTAGCTAGCTGAAGGGACCCACTGTCATGGTGCAGTACTTTTATCAGCAGTGGTTGGCTTACTGTAGAGAGAGATATGACAGTGATCACTGACTGTGTAGAGATGGCTTTCTGACAGATAACACAGGGGAACAACAACCTATTGGGTTACATTTGTTCTGTTTCTGCTTCTCCTTAAGGTTGATATAGGTCACAAAGAAATAATAGTATTCAGAGGGCTGATCTCACATTTAATTCCTTGTTCTACAATGATTACAATAAATTGCAGTAAGTTTGTCTCCAAATTAGATTGTACTAGAGAATTGTTCTTCCTTGTTCTTTATAAATAGAAATTTAAACATATGGAAAACTTTGTATGATTATGTTTGAAATTATATAAAACAAAAATTAAGAAATGATCCACTATTGCCTTTATTGTAATTGGTCTACTAAATTAAAAATCGTTGTTACTTTTTAATGGATAGTTATTGGTAATTGTATAAGTTACTGATGTCTTGTACGCTACTTAATTTTAATGCAGATGTAGCTCTACAATCAGCAGAGGAGGCAGGTGTGCAAAACATCCTGAGTTTAAGATCTTAAAGCCCATGTTGCAAGTTAAACACCACTGTTGATTATTGGGTACAAAAAGCACTCAAGATATGTATATCATTTTTAAAAATGTCTCCAAATAGTTTTAAAATTTAGTTTTTGTCATTTTTAGTATTCCGGGTTTTATGGATCAATTCGGCGATACGTCACTCGAGGAGCAAATTCTCAGCCTGGCACTAGAACCACGGAGACTGCTGGGATGAGAAGAGGAAAGGCCAGCAAATAATTAAGAACTGACAGACGGGGAGGGCAATGAATGTCAAGATTGTGGAAGTCTCCTTCTTATCTCCCTTTATTTAGCAACCAGCAGTGCATACGATGACTTTACTTTTTACTGTCAGTGAATAGCAGCGAGTGAACGTCAACGTTTTCTCTCAATCTAGTGACAGGATCATGTCTTAGTTCGGATAAGTACTGGTACATTTATCTAGATATAGGAATAGAAGGCATCCCCGAGTGTTATTTCTAAGTGTTTACCTCTTCCTCCGGTGAAAACGTGTCGCTGTTTGGCCGGTGTTTGTGTGTGTGGCGGCGAAGCTGCGGTGGAGAGCGGGTGCTGTAGGCGAGTAGCATACGGTCGGATAGCTCATGCCGCGCACACTCAGGCTACTCTTCATTTATCTTTAACGTCATAAATGTAAATAATGTCCAGGATCTCCGGGGAAAGAAACGATATGCGTGTGTCCGTTTCAAACACCACTGCAGGTTGATTGTGGGCGACAACGCCGTCGTGGTTAGCTTACCGAAACTCTACTGCCGTAGTTGCTGGCTAGCTACGCGACGTTAGCTTTATCCGCTAGCATCCGTACAGGCTAACTATAGCCAGTTAGCTTTGTGTGTAACGTAACAAAAACCCACCCATCTCGTAGGAGCGATGCTTACTATTCCATTCAATACAATTATGGTACAAAAGGCGCACTAATGCCACATGTATGATGTTGACAACATGGACGCATACATAGGCAACACCAAAGGCAGTCGTAATATTTACCTAGCAGGCTAGGCTAACGCTGTTGTGCTAACATCCGGCGGCGTAGCGTTAGCTAGCTATAAACTTGTGAAAAGCCAAACAACATCCCCCGTCTAAGCCGTGTTTCACTTTCAGATCTTTGAGTTCTTGGTTACGTCCGTCTTTGAAAAATCTGCCCGCCTAACACGGACAAATTGTACCGACCTTCCTACCGAGCTAGCTAACCTACAGCTAGCTAGCTCGCTAGCTATACCGGTATGCTAGCTATAGCTGTCTATCTCTCTCTCTCTCTCTAAATAGATCTCAATACTGTCTAATGTCTAGCTATATATATATATATATATATTATTATATATATATATATCTATCATGTATATTATGTATTATCTATAATCTGTTGCTGAAAACTCTTTCTTCACTGTTGTTCTCTATCTCTCTATCGTACTCATATGGTCCTCTAAGCTGGCTGGCCTAGCTCTCCCTGCGTGACGTCATGACATGCATTGGGAGAAAAGCAAACCACAATAAATATGACCTACTTTTTCGTGTTTTTATGTTTTGTGATACTTTTCATATCATATACATGGATACTGTTTGAAATTGTTATTACCAACAATCAATAAGTGTGAATTCGTTGGAAAATTAAACCTGCAACATGGGCTTTAAGCAACATCACATTCTCTTTATACCACAAAGGCTGTTTTAGTGTTTTATAGTTTTACATCTGTATTACATTATGTAGTATTATTATTATTACTATTAAAATTACTTCCAAAAAAATTCTACAGGCACTTTTCACATGCTCTCATAAAATGCTGCTCCAATGCCGAATTTTTGTCCCAGTACATTCCAGATACTATGTTTTGGCTATGCATCCGTAGCTTGTGCGCAATGCGTCCTGGTACATGTAGGCACTGCCAGTACGACTCCGCAAGCAGGATAACTCAGCTTTCTCGGTCAATATAGCATGCACTGAGGAATGTGTTGCTTCAGTTGACTACATTTACCATCAACATTGATTGGACTGCCACATAGAATTCAGTTTGATGATTGCGTAAGCACCCACACTCTACAGAGCCTGACCTGAGCACTTCTGTAAGTGGGAAACAACAAAGACAAACACACAAGTAGGTGAAAAATCCGTAAGGCAATAAGTATGTAGTGCAATAATTAAGACACATACACATGCAGCATTGCGCCTCATCTGTGCTGCTCTGCCCCAGGGTCCCCCGTGACTGGCTGACACAGTCATGTGACATCTCTGGGGCACTTGGTAGGTCAGCCAGTCTAGCATAAACAGAACAAGAGAGACATCCTGGGCTGCTGCGACGAGCACGTACTGAGACCTTAATTGACACATGCACTCCCAGCACAAGCACAAGCCAGCATACATTTATTCTGAGTTGTAGAAGAAAACTCAGGCACTCACAAACACTCAGACTGAAATTTTCACTGGCAAAAATAGACAAACTGTACACGCCCTCTATCTTCCGTTTCTACCTTTTTACACATATAAACAGACACATACACAAAACACCACTCTATCTCCACTTATTCTTCTGTCTTTCTGTCTGTCACACACACACACACACACACACACACACACACACACACACACACACACACACACACACACACACACACACACACACACACACACACACATTGTACTTACACCACAGTGACATCATTACTACAGCATCACAGACATGGCTGTATGAAGAGCCATAGTTACAAGTATGGTTTAAAGTATGTTTCAAATTGTGTAATAAATCTGAAATAAGTCTAAAAAAAATAGTTTGGACCTCTTAAGGAGTAAAGCTGGGCCAATATCCGGTTTTGCTGGTCCAGAGTACAAGCTAAAACTGGTGTGATTTTATGCAAACTGGCTAAAATGGCTTCCCATTATGAAACGTTCTGGCAAATTGATAAGTAGCCTACATCAGCAACCAGCGCCGACTGTGCTAAATCCAACTTGTACTGTGTTTTGTTGGGCAGCAGTTACTAGTTAAACTACTTCTCAATAGCGTTTTCTGATCAAGTAGTGGGGAAGCGTCCAAACAAGTTATATTTTCCCGAGCATTTCTAAAACTCAAGCTCAGTGAAGCTTGCTGCTTTCTGAAATAAAACTGCAGAAAATCCCCGCCATATTCGGACGTGTATATCTTGTACCCGGATGTTTAAAAAAAGAAAATAGCTTTAATGTAGTTACTTTTGCAATGATGCTGTAGCTTAGCTTGCTACATTTATATGAGGGCTAACATTAGCTTCAGTGCAGTGAAGCTTAATTTACAGTACTGTAGGGTAACTGGTAGCTTAGCTCACTAAACTTCCCAATAGCTTGCCCAACACTAGTAATGAGCAATATGGTAATGTGATTGAAATAATGTTGTGTCTGTTTATAAACAACCAAACCGTTCTGTTAGTATTGGACAAGTTCTCCGCAAAATACTGCTGAAATCAGGGGAAGGTGAGGGTGGAACGGCGCACGTCGTTTGTTTACGAGAAAGTTCATATTTTTTGGGGGGTGATGTGATGAGACAATTTATGAAATTACAATTTAGTTAGTCTCAAAGAAATCTAAAACGTTGCTGCCCATATGGCAACATTTTGGATTTTAAGCCGACAAAAGAGGTGAGCTGAAAAAGACAGGTAAAGTGTAAACACTGCAGGAAAAAAGGGTAACACTTTACTACAGGTTTTCTACATAAGAGTGACATGACACGGTCATGAACACATGACACTCACATGACACTGTCATGACACAGTCATGACGCATGAATCCTAACCTTAACCCCAACCCTAACAATAACTATAACTTGTCATGACAAAACTGAATGACACTTACTAAAAAAGTGTTATGTCATACGTGTTTATGACTTGTCTATATTGTTTTATGACATGTTCTTGATCGGTCCGGTATTTGGCTTAATATCAAACCGGTTTGAACATTTTTACACCAGCTGAAGCCTAGTTAGGCTAATAGAGACATACCAAATCAGAAGGGGCTTAGCTACAGCATCAAATTACTATGTGTCCGATTAAAGACAATGTTGCTAAGACACAATCTAGGTGGGAGGTGGAGCTTGGGGTGGGGCTGACGGAGGGTTGGTGGAGGTGAGCACTGGACAGGGTAAATTCTTCTTCCATCCCCCGACTCAGTTTAATACAACTGAAGGTGGTTCACAGAGTGCACTTGAGCAAAGTGAAACTGGGTAAAATATACCTAGATTCCAAATTGAATTGTGACTGCTGTGGTGGTTCACAAGCTGATCTCTCTCACATTGGTCCTGTCCAAGGGTCAGATCTTTTTGGTCTTCAATATTCAATTTCAACAGTCTTGAACAGTAGAGTGTGACCCTGTCCATTGCTAGACATTTATGGAGTGCCGGCTTAGCCTCTACCTATTAATTCAAGCAAGATTGACATAGTTGCTTTTGCCACACATTTTTAGCGAGACAGAGATTACTACTAGCTTGGAAATTGTTGACACCTCCCTGTGTTGCCACCTGGCTGAAAGACATGATCTTTCTAAACCTAGAGAAGATCAAGTTTGCTCTCAGACGGGTTAGTGAGGGATTTCTAAAAAACTGGTAGCTGTTTAGTATTGCTATTCCGACCATAAAGGTTTTTGCTTAATTTTGGTATTTTTTATATTTGTTTTTAATTTGTGTACTCATGGGGTGAGTTGTTGGGCATTTGGTGAGGCCAACATGCCAACATGCACGGTTTACACAATCATCATTGTAGCTCTCATAAAGTAGCTCATTTTTGCAGAAGAGTCATGTAGAAGGCTAAAATCAATACACAGCCAGGACCAAGACACACATGCGCACCAATTGGGTGGGTAGGAGATGGGTTGCGGTTAGGTGAAATAATAAATCATTATTGAGGAACATATTACATTCCCTCAAGCTGCACTCCTCATATTCCAACAATTTATTCTCCAAATCTTAGAGAATACAGTCAGTTATATTTTGAATGTCCAGAAAGTTTTTAACATCAAAGTCCAGGGGTTTAAAAATGTATTAAAATGAATGAACATTCAGACATGTCTATGTTGGTTAATGTTTCTTCTTGTTTATTGAATATTTTGCTTATTTAATTTATTTGTAAATTTTTTTGATTTCTTTTTTTATATGTCTGTAGTAAATGTCTTTATTCATTCAATGTATCATTGATGTGAAAAGGTGCCAGATGCACATTGAAAGAGGTTACTTTCCAAAACAAAGAGTAAATCCTGCCTACACATGTGTAGGCAGGGATAAATAAATGAAAAAAGTTGATCCCTAGGGCGCCCTGATAGCTCAGTTGGTAGAGCGGGCGCCCATGGAGGTTTACTCCTCAACGCAACGGGCCCGGGTTGACTCCGACCTGCAGCCCTTTGCTGCATGTCATTTCCCCTCTTTCTCCCCTTTCATGTCATTGGCTGTCCTGTCAAACAAAAGCCTAAAATGCCCAACATAATAATCTAAAAAAAACAAAAACAAAATTTTGATCTACAAGACAATAAATATTTTAAATCAATACAGAATGCCTGAGAGCTGTATATATATATATATATATATATATATATATATATATATATATATATATATATATATATATATGTATAATTTAACCATTTATTTAATATTGTGTTTGATATTTGTGAAAGAAATCCCATTTAAATTGTTGCTGTGTTACAATACTGTTTAAGTTAAGTCTACTGTGGGGGGATGTGCTGTAGAGACTGCATCACTGTTGGTGTACTGACCACATGACCATGTAGGTGTTACTTTCACACTTGCAAATGAGGGGGCTGACAATAAGTGGCTAAGCCAATGGTTTTTTATTTTCAATACAAATCACTCACAATTCACAGAACGTAACATTTGTACAATATAGTACTTCGCACCAGAAGTAAAACAAAGATCTCCCAAACAGACTTCTCTTGATGCCTTGTTTCCCGTAATGTTTCTTACTGGCACCATGTGTCTCCCCAGTACAGGGTTTTCACCGACGTCGCGTTCTAGGCAGTAACCCGGATATTGGGGATACTCGGTGTAAAAAACTGAACGGAGTACAGTGGAGTATTGTGCACTTTGGATACTTTAAGTGAATGTAGCCATGTCTAAACAACAGAAAGGCATCCAAGATGCAAAGGCATATAGGGAAGGACTTGGACCACAAGAAAAGGTGCGATATTTCAAGAAATTACGAGAAATTAAATTTTGAGTTTATTGGCGGTGCAAATCCCTATGAGTTGGCTCACTCTTCTTGTATCCATGATGACCCGGTGATCCTTACTTCAGTTGCATATCCTGATATTGTCATCTACCTGGTTTTCTCTCGACGAGCCCATACACAGCGTCAGACCTTAAGTCCTTCAAAGGTTTGCAGGCCTATAACCAGATGGTGTGTGGATGAGTGAGTGAGACGCAGTACCAAGTCATTAACGACCGTAAGTAAAGTAAGTAATGCAATATAATCATCATATAATCATTTTTTTCTCATTTCAAAGAGCCCCAGTTTGCTATCTACACTACCTGAGTGAGTCTGAGCTTTGCCAACCACAAGCGCCTCCTTTCCTTCAATTTCTGGCATTCCACTCTCTGGTTTTGAATAACTTTTGGAAGTCAATAATATTCCAAATGTCTGACCTTTAGGTACAACCTAAAACACTGCAATAATAACAATTTTCCTTGACGACGTTTGGGATCTACTTCAGTGCCTGTGCTTTGTTGTGATGCGGAGTGAAATCGTGAAAACCCTCTGTTCCTCTGCCTCTTCCAGCAGAAGCACATTTTCACTTGTTGCAAAAAGGAAATTGTGCAGGATGCATGCTGCCGGCACAAGTGTGTCCACCTTTTTGGGGTGCAGGTTAATCCTTGCGATGAAAACTCATCTAACGTGACGCCAACCTCAGCTACCATCCTTGCTCTCAAGAGTTTGTAGCTGAAAATCCTCTTCATGTGGATGAGGCTCTGTCCTGGGTAGGGTCTCATTTGGTATGTCTTCAGAGGGAATGCTGCTTCACCCACCATGACATGTGGACATTAACTCTTTAGATTTCTAATAAAGGCGGTATTGCGAAAATCGTTGCCAAATTGACAATTTGCTTTAAAGTTTTCGGAGTTGACAAGCTTCATAAAGTGACACGACTGCCAGCTAGCGCCTACCGGGGCCGCTAGCTCATCACATGCTTGGAGACCCCGCTGTAAGCTGGAGGTCTCTCAGACCACTCTCGTAAATAAGAGGCTTTTATTTTACCGAGAACGGATCGTTTGGTTAAATATTACAACACTTCCATCATAAGATCAACGGGAACCTAGTTAACTGAATTTCTGAGTTAAACTCCACATACAAGTACGCGCGCACACACACACACACCACACACACACACACACACACACACAACCACACACACACACACACACACACACACACACACAAACACACACACACACACACATGCACGCACGGCCACAGCACCGAGTCGGGGAGAGAGAGATACCCGTTTCTCCTCGGGAGACTTGCTTAAATCATGACATAGGATATATACATTATATTTAATATTTAGTTTTGGGGAAGAGTAGTTAGTAGAACTGTTTAGAAGTGGACTATTCCTATAACTACGTTCCTTTAACTACTTGGTCGGAAAGTGGCTATAGTCTCTCTTCAACTGAAATTTTTATGAAAAGTTTGACCAATCACATCATGACCAGTCTTCCGTTATACTATTGCAGGCTATATTATCAGCTACGTATATTAGCCAGTACTTGTAAGATCAGTATCAAGTCAAGTTCCACTGTAAAATATGCAACTATAACTTTAACTTTAAGAAAGTTTAAATCAATATGTGAGCAGGCATTGAGCAAGTTGCCTCCACCCTAAGGGGAGACTGAGATAAAAAGGTTGCAAATAAAACTGACCTATGGTATTCCTGTTCAAATTCAAATTTAATATTTTATGATCGAGTTGCCTTGTACTTTTACCATCCTTGTATCTTAAAAGGCTCAAAAAAGTCTACAAACCTAAAATAGCAACCAACACACGCCATGACGTAAGCCTCCATTGGTAACCTCATTTGTTTTTAAACATGCAGAATCTTCACACAACACCCAACACTCACTCACTCACACAACACACACACACACACACACACACACACACACACACACACACACACACAAACAGCTGTGGAAGCTCACAAACCGCCTACCAGTGTGATTGTCTATAATAGTGGACAACTTGGGGGCCTTTCCATTTGCTGCCTTGAGCACATTCCCCCAGCAGGAAGGGCTGGATGGTGTTGAAAGCATTTGGATGAAGCAAAAACAAGATAACATTCTTATTGTACTATAATTATATATTTATTCAAATAGTTGTATGTCCCATGGAGCAGGGAGATTATGGCACTGTCACCCTGGACACGAGCATCCAGGCACTCTGCAGGAGGCCAGAAAAGATTTTAAAAAGAGTTTTAGATCGTTTTCACACCTAAAAGCCAACGTTTATGTTTAATCACATTGTATCCACCCGGGGGCGCTAATATAAAAAAGAACGTGGGTGAAACTTCCGGTGAGATGGCAGAAGTAGCATTCCAACGGTTGTGTGTACTGATTAGCAAAGAGGCTGAGGGACCATTTGGTTTTATGGGATGGACCACCGGAGGAAAATAGGGGAAGGTTATGTCTTTTTATTTTTTGTTAAGGGGAGGGTCATCCAACTTTTTTTAGTCTAGAGGGAAGGGTCACTCAACTTTTGTATTCATGAAAACAGCAACATTTTAAAGTGGCTTTTTGTTGCATATTTATCCATGTAGCTCTCTCAGTCTCTGCCCCCCATCTCTAGCAGATAGGTCTCTCCCTGTTTAGTCAGCCAAAACAGAGCACAAAACTGCTTTAGTAGTTCTATTGTATTGTAAATAAGACATCTGCTGAAAAGTTTCTTTTATTCATTAGCATGGTTGCCGTAGCATTGAAAACACGAACGTACAAAAACAGCGGACCAGACACATGTATGTCATGGATGTAAAAAATATTGACTGTCTGTGACAACAACAACAACCTGTACATCTTTTCCAAGCGCCATACCAGAACAGAGTGCATCAATTAATTACTGGGGAGGGTCATGCTTTTTTTTCTAAATCATATTGGTTGGTCATAGAAAAATGCATTATTGGCAAAGGGAGGGTCAAATCTTTTTTGACAAAAGACCCCAAAATTCCGTTAACACTTAAAAAAAAGTAAACAGTCCCTAAGTGTATTTAAGGTGTCTTCGGACTATTTTCTAATATTGTAAAATTGTTGAGATGTTAAGAAGCTCAGGGACAACATGTACTGTTCAGGGTTGTACAAATAACCGGACCAAAATAAGTCAGTGGCTTAAACGTGTGTCATGCACACAAGCCAAAAAACTAAAGCAGAGTGTCCCTGCTAACGATGGTATAGTTTTAATCGCCTCCCACAAGAAGATGAATCAAAATGAACATGGCTTAGGAACTTAAACCTAAAAAAGCCCCCAACCATCTTTTTATATGCTTGTTTCACTTCGTTGACAAGATGCCAGGCCCTACTTCACAGACCTTAATGCCCAAACACAGTGGTCAGACCCAGCAATGGAGGACCACACCTACTCTTACAACTCGTAAATGCAACAGCTACACCATTTGCTGTACACAGGGATTCCGCTACTTGAATTTAAAACACTTGTTTGTGTCTTGCTTTCAACGTTTTCCCCCCAAATCATCAGCATTGCCAGCAGAGGACCAAATCCTGTTGACATTGATGAAGCTTAGACAGAACTTAACTATAGCAAATTTAACAAAACACTTCAAAATGCCACCTGGTCAAGTCAGTTAAACACTGAAATTTTGGATAGATGTGATTGCCTCTCGCACTTAGGATCTCATTGCATGGCTGCCTTGTGAAACAATAAAGGACACTTTGCCAAAGGTTTTTATGGACAGTTTTCCAAACACAACTTGCATAACAGAGTTGTGCACTGGTACGGGCTAGTATTGCTTGGGCAACTGCCCGTTTGCCCTGATTGGCCCAGCCGCCCCTTTGATGAAAGAGCCTACATTTTTACTGTACGTTCACACCACCACCGACTTCAGTGTCTAAAGTTACCGGAAGTCATTCATTTTCAATGCAAGCCAGCTTCTCTCAGCTGCAAGGAGTGGCAAATCTGTTGGCGTTTTGAGCATGTTGAGCGTCAATCAGAAAGTTGAAATTTTTCAACTTTATGGTAATGAGCTATGTTCAGCAGCAAGCAGCGGCTAACGCCAGCCACCAATCAGAATATAGACATCATTTGCACTGGCTGATCCCGGAGAAACATACAACGTAAACTTTCATTCCTACTAATACATTAATTCTGAGGACAAAGCGTCAAAAACCTTCCCCGTATTTTTTGATAAGCGTCCTTGGCGGGGCGGCCAGAGCTTTTTTGCAGCTCAAGTCGGTGGCGGTGTGTACGTACGGTTATTTATTTGCTGTGATGGCTGCATTATTACCATAACACGCTAATCATTGGTAGCAACACCAATCAGTTTTTAAAGTTATGGAGATTATGACAAATGCCCTGTGAATAGTTTTCCAGCCTTTACACGTAAGAAAAGCCAGCTGACAAATGAGCAGGTCACTCGCACAAGGTGCATTGCTAATGTCCGCATACACATTGAGCGAGCTATCAGGTGTCTTAAGGTCTACAAGGTCCTGTCACAAACTGTGCCTATTCATTTTGTCACTAAAATACGACAAAATACTAAATACTTGTGAATCTGCAAGGGGAGCTTATTTCAACCAAATGGACAAAATAACAGATTTGGCGGATCATACTTAATGTTCATATTCTTTATGGATGAAGGAATTATTTATGTTTTTTTCACGTACTTTTACAGTACTTTCACAGTATGGTATTGCTATTTTTATTAAATAAACTGACTACGAGTGTGTGCGATTGAGAGAAATGTGGCAGCTGCGCTGAGAGCAAACGGCTGTTAGTGATCAGAGCTGAGTTGAAAATCAGAGTCATTTAAACAATGCAGAGAGTCAGGGTCCCGCCTCTTGTGCAGAGAAAATACAGAGCAGACTCCCCTGACCAATGTTCATCCTCAAATCTATTGAGTTCAGCTTGGTCTGGGTTTAGCCAGACTAATGAGCTAATTTACTAAAAATGTATTTACAATGTTTATACAGGTAACTATTAGTTAACTTCATATATTTAATTGTTTTGTCAGTTCAAACAAGTGAATTTCACCTTAAAACTCATGAAACTGGAATATTCTCTTTTTAACTATTAAAACTAGTGAGACAGCATTACACTGTCTTTGTGTAGATATAATTCTTCGGAATATCCAACCAATAAAACTGATTATACAGTGTAAACCCTCCCTCAACTACTCATTAAAGATTTGCAGGCATACTGGGCAGAGATTACCTTGTGTTGTCCTCCCGGGTCAAAAACGGGCAAAAATTTGACATTTTTGTCCCTTTTCAGACTTTTGTTTTAGTTTTCACTAACACCACCTTACTACCACTAGTTTCACACTACCTTTTGGAATCCATGGTCAATAACCGTCATTTACATAGAATTATAACTAATATTTGAGTTAAAAAAGCAGAAATTATGATTTTTTTTACTATTAGTTAAGATCAGAGGAACGTACAGATGAGTTTAGTCAGGAATGAAAGTGATCAATTGTATTTGCAAAGCGCGTTGTATGGAATCCAATCTTTTTTTGTGGTAATTTGGTTAAAATGAAACCCATATTTCAGATATAGACATTTTTAAAGGCGTCAAATTTGACCCAAGAACAAAAGGAGGGTTAATCTTCTTGTCAGCAAAATCATTAGCCTATCTAGGTAGCATGTGTAAGAAATTCTGCAGTTGTTAAACTTGTGCATCTGTGTAGTTTTTGTCAAATGGAATGTCCATTTTAATGTCCTCACTTGCAGCTCTGTAGGCCCAGACACATCATGGCCAACTGTGTCTGAAATAAGGATTAATAGTGCATGTTGGTGAAAAAAACATTGTTTGGCTAATAATATAACTAATCTACTTGAAAACATTTTATTTACCTGCAGGCAGGGCCTGAAGTTAATTCTTTTGACCACCTGTCACTTTTTACCAGACACTTTTTTTGCCTCTTAAAGGACAAAAACAGGAATTGCTGTGTCTCTATGATCCTATCTTGTCCTTTTCATGGTAGCCTACTTGTGGACATTGCGCCGTCATCACGTGCTGTAGTAGGGGGGTAGTACCTATTGGACTTTAACTTATCATTGCACCT
>NC_045740.1:25541844-25561614 GCF_008692095.1 Etheostoma spectabile | reverse complement strand
AATAATGTAGCTGTCCTCAATTTAGGTCATCCTGTACATCTCATCTGCGGTTTTTCCTTCATCCACCGTGTGTGATTGTGTGGGTTTATGTGTGTACGTGTGTCAGTCGCCGGGGGAACTGAGCAGCAGCCCTGCCCGCCGCAGAGAGCCCACAAGACTGAAACAGCAGGAACTTTCATCAAGTTTATAGCGGGAAATTGTTACAGCATACATTGTTTTTAAAATGTGTACATGTTGGCGGGACGTCTTTCGCTGTACTTTGTGTTGGTAAATGTGAGATGTTCGAGTCACACACGTCTCGTCTTTATATCAGAAATAAGAAAAATAATTTTTCTCACTCCCGCTTGGCCAGTGGCTGCATGTGGTACTGCGGTCATTGTCGCGAGTAATGAAAATGTGATAGGGGGCCCTGGCTGTCAATTAATGTCTTACAGTGATGCGGGCCCCTGATTGGCCTGTAAGCAGGGTACGCAGTTGCTTACAGGCCAATAGTTACATAGTTACGCGTCTGAATCACTCAATTCTCATTGGCTACCTGCCAATGTGGCTCTTATTTCCACTCAAGGACGTCTCCAGCTGGCACCAAACTGAAAAGTCCTTAAGTTCATCCTAGACCATTTTTTTAATTGTCTTTATGGTGTCTGATGTATCACAGGCATTTGTCACCTTTTCTCCACCACTGGGACTATACCAAAGGTTTTGCTTTAAAGAGCTTGAGTTGTTTACAAGAAAAGTTTCTTATGTGTATACTAATTTGGATTTGGAAACAGAATCAAAGTATAAATCACTTGTTTCAACTTCGTGCATAGCACCTGTTTATGAGTAGGTGTAAGTATGTGAGGTGGAATCATTAGCATTATTACGGTAATAAACTTGCTACCTGCTCCACTGTGGACAATTTTTATCACAAAAATCTTACCCAAGAGTAACAAAAATTAATCTTTTATTTAAAAATTGCTCAAATGTATCTGTTAGTGTGGCCCTTGATAGTGATTTTTTATGAGAGTTCATACATTTTTGAACAGTTGAACATATTTAAACTCAAAATGAATTGTAGAAAGGCAGACTATACAGTACATGACTGATGATGAATTCTAATGTGAGTAAATTGGTGAATGCCACAAGTTCTCTTAAATCACTCGTGTTTACAGATTGTGGCACGGAAGAAGAAATATGTTCATACGATTAGTTCTGTATTCACTGCAAAAAAAGGTCATCTCTCAACGAAGAGAAATAGTTTGGCTGGTTTTCTACACAGATGAACTGATCAACCCACAAACACACAGAGACACAAGGTTGGCTCTGCTGTCATAACTTAAGATTTTATTATTCCATTATTATTTTACTATGTGATAAACCTCCATTTTGAATCACAGTGTCTTTCATTCACTGCTGAAAAGCCCTTAACAATACAGTACAGTGGCATCACTCACTCTCTTTCTCATAGAAAGTCACATTTACATTGGTCTGTATTGGCATTGTAGAAAATGGGAGCAGCAAAGGTCAATTGATTCTCTTTGTTATCTAATGTGTTCTAATCCGTGTTTCTGCACAACATGTGTCAATGCTACACTGTGCTTATTCAATTAAAAAATAATACAAGAATGTATTTAGCTGTGTTTTCATAAACTTCACACTACTCTACACATTTCAATCGTCCTTCCAGCTCACATTGTGGAAGATGATCAAGCACTGCAGCTCACTGATTGCAAAGCAGCGGGCCAATAAATTACTGAGCAGCCTGATTTAGGTTCAGGATGAAAGATTTGACCCTTTTTTCACAAAACCAAGAAGTGATGTTAGCCTCAATAATGCTAATTATTTTTTATTTATTGCCTGTAATGGTTGTTAAAATACAGACCACTTGGCCTCAGAAATATAGTCTTAAACACAATACAAACACATCTTCAATGCCAGACACAGCTTTTCCTATGAGTTCATAAACTCTTTCTAAGAATACACACAAAAATGGATGAAATCCTGCATTTTAATACTGCACTTTAAATAATTAAGGATTATGGGTTTACTAAGCTGAATACCTTCCTGTCTTTTTTTAACAAGATGCATCTAGTGAAATTGCCCGACACCAACATACACGCACGCACGCATGCACACACACACACACACACACACTCACACTCACACAAATTGTACATCAGTGGACTCCAGAGCCTTTAGCTCATGTGTAGCAATACACAAGGGGAAAAACATCATCTGCCTAAATCTATTTCATCTAGCAAACACACACACACACACACCACACACACACAACACACACACACACACACACACACACACACACACACACACACACACACACACACACACACAGATGATCCATGGACAAGCATGCACACACACAGAAACCCAGACATCCAATGCATGCAAACAAACTCAAACAAGCAAAGCCGAGATATGCAGGTGCAAAAACATGGCAAATAGAGAACCACTCACACAAGAGCACAGACAGACTTACAGAAGTAAAGTCACAGAACAGCAAACACATCCAAACCCTAAGAAACACACACACACACACACGCCAGCTAAGAGCCCATCTCTCGCTTCATTTCTCGCAGCCAATCTGCTGCTGAGGCCTAACTTGCGTCACAGCAAGTCTTTGATGGAAGATGACGATAGATTACTATGAAATCGTTGTGTGTGTGTGTGTGTGTGTGTGTCTGTTTGTGCATGTGTGTGTACAAATGTGTGGTTACCATAAAGTAAATGGATGGATGTTGCGGAGGCCTTGTTTGTTTATCTGATGGTTTAAAAACTTTGCCATTTTCAGCCTTTACCTTATCTAAGCAACATTACAACTACATCACTGAAAGACTCTTAGGTTTTTGAGGAGATCAAACCATCAAAAGTACACATGACAAATAACAGAACAAATGTGTAAGAGAGAAGAAAATACTTGCTGAAGTGCTGATGAGCAGCCCCTACAGAATTATTCTCTATTTTAAAACAAACAGGAAGCCCGTATGAAAATACAGAGGAAGACATGAGACACACATTTGGATCTAGCCAACAATTTTGCAGCGGAAATGTGGAATATGTGAAACCAATTCCTCCTGTTTACAGTTAAATTTGTCAGGCAACCTGGCAATGCAAACATAATTAATCACAACCCCAGCAGGCACAGATTTGGATTTAAAAAATGTAAGCAACTGTAACTTAACAACCAAAGTGTAAACAGGGCATAATTAAAGCGGAAGGCAGGAGCTGCGTGACAAAGTTAATGTAAAAGAAATGCAAAGAAATGTAAGTTGCTGCAGTGGGGAGATCTATAATGAATAGGCTGCAAGGAAAGCAAAGCAGTTTGATGCACAGTACATCATGGGTTAAGGGTTGCTCACTCCTGTGCATTGTCTGAAATTGATCTTTTTAGCGTCAGGACCAATCCCAGAAGCTCAACAAAGAAACTGTAGGACTGTCAAACTGAACAAACGTCAGAAAACCTCAGGGGATTTATAACCCATGTGTCAACAACTAAACATGCACATAGTTTAATTTAAAATATAAGTAAAAGTGTTGCTAAAGTTTCATCAGTGACCTATTTTTTTTGCTGCACTAGTCACGCAAATGTCTCCAACAGAATGTGAACCTATCCAGGCTGCATTTTTGATTGTCAGAATATTATTTGCTGCTGCACGCTTGCATTATATAGTGATGTCTTGGGGGAGAGGAGTTTGTAAATTTTTATACTTTTTAGTTCCAGAAGTAAAAGAAGCCAAGTTTTGATGGGCATGGATAAAAGTTGCTGATGACGAGTTTACTTTTTGTATTGTGTCTTTCTTTTTTTTCTAGATATTGTAACCAAAATTGTGAAACTTTGTATCACGTTTGCCGATGGTTTGAACCCATTAATGGTCAACAATGGATAAAATGACAATGTTTTTATGCTTTCATTTTTTCCCTGTCTGGAAATGCGAGCCTAACAGGAACATGAATCCAATTGAATGTTAATGTTACTCTGTACCTGGATGTGTAAATAGGCAGCTGGTTGCTGACAAATTTAAATCAAAAGGTGAGAATAAATCAAAGTTGTGTTTACAGCTTGTTTTCAATGCCTCAGAGTGGTCAAGGAAAACTGCAGTTTAACAAGCCATTACTGGAAAGATTTTTCAAGTTAGGAACCATCCCTGCCTATCTGCCAGCCCACAGGGTTGCCCTGTCTGTCTGAACAGCAGGGAAAATTCATAGAAGAAAGGAAATGCATTGGAGTAGGCATAATAAACTTTTTGTATAAAAGCACTTTGACTTTTTTCAAAATAAAAAAGTAAGGAATAGTTCAATATAGTTCAATAATCAAAATAATCAGATCTTTTTTTTATTTATTTTTGTTATTTATTTGTTACAATGTATACATTCATGTGAAATCCCTGCAGCATTCATATCCTGAAAATGATTTCTGGAATTCCATTCCTATCGTGTGAGGGAAGTTCAAAGCTCTAATTTGCACATGAAAACCTATTAACTCAAGTGCACTCTAAAAAAAAACACATCACACACTTGTATTGTCACATAAGTGAACACTCGCTCGCACACGCTTATGCAATTGCATAATCATAGTAGAATGTTATGGCACTTTAAATGATGATTTTTTAATATTTTGGACATGCGTTCTGAGAATCTGTATATGCTCTAGTGTGTGAAGCAGTATTGATTTTCCTGTAAAACACATGTAAAAATTGCTGCAGGATGCACCATGTGACTATGCAAAACCCAATACGTGAGCTGAGTGAATTTGATTGGCCCTGAGCATGTGATGTGTGCTTGCCCTTACTGTGTCCCCTGTGGTGGCACGCTACTCTTAGTTGTGTGTGTGTGTGTGTGTGTGTGTATGTGTGCATGTGTGTGTGTGTGTGTGTGCGTGTGTGTTTTATAAGACACATATGGTGTGAGCACAGAGTGACTGTAGAGATCACAGACATTAACCTGATTAAGCTTGGTCGTTGTTATCCTTACCCTAACTTATAGAGTATCGGTGACTGCCTCCACCTAGTGATGGTGTTAAGATGATAAAGATGGCAATGTTGATGAAACTTAAGTCTCTGCAGTTCTTTAATATACAATAAAGAAATAAAAGTCTTAACTAATTAGTCTCTAATTAGTCTTATGTAAGTGTCTGAACTATAGAATCACGCTCATACACACTCAGAGCAGAGTGAGTACAACAGCTACACCGACGGTTTGTGCCAGTGAAGGAGACATCACAGACTTATAGTTTCTAAAAAATAAAAAAATAATGTTGCAAGTTAACCACCACTGTTGATTATTGGGTACAAAAAGCACTCAAGATATATATATCATTTTTTAAAATGTCTCCAAATAAAAAAAAAAGTTAGTTTTTGGTCATTTTTGGTATTCGCGGTTTATGGGTCAATCGGCTGACGTCACTCAAGGGAGTTATTCTCAGCCTGGCACTAGAACTACGGTGACTGACTGGGAGAGAAGAGGAGGAAAGGCCGCAGCCGAATAATTCCAAACCTGACAGACGTGAGAGGGCAAATGAGAATTGTCAAGATTGTGGGGAGTCTCCTTCATTTATTCCTTTATTTAGCAACGCAGCAGTGCATACAATGACTTTACTTTTACTGTCGTGAATAGCAGCGAGTGAACGTCAACGTTTTCTCTCGATCTAGTGACAGGGATCATGTCGTTATTTCGATAAGTACTGGTACACTTATCTAGATATAGGAATAGAAGGCATCCCCGAGTGTTATTTCTAAGTGTTTACCTCTAACCTCCGGTGAAAACGTGTCGCTGTTTGGCCAGTGCTTGTGTGTGGGGCGGCAAAGCTGCGGTGGAGAGCGGGTGCTGTAGGCGAGTAGCCTCCGGTCGGGAAGCTCATACCGCACACACTCGGGCTACTCTTCATTTATTTTTAACGTCATAAATGAAAATAATGTCCAGGATCTCAGGGGAAAGAAACGATATGCATGTCTCCATTTCAAACATCACTGCAGGTTGATTGTGGGCGACAACGCTGTCGTGGTTAGCTTACCGAAACTCTACTGCCGAAGTTGCTGGCTACACAACGTTAATCCGCTAGCATCCGTACAGGCTAACTATAGCCAGTTAGCTTTGTGTGTAACGTAACAAAAACCCACCCATCTCGTAGGAGCGATGCTTACTATTCCATTCAATACAATTATGGTACAAAAGGTGCACTAATGCCACATGTATGATGTTGACAACATGGACGCATATATAGGCAACACCAAAGGCAGTCGTAATATTTACCTAGCAGGCTAGGCTAACGCTGTTGTGCTAACGTCCGGCGGCGTAGAGTTAGCTAGCTCTAAACTTGTGAAAAGCCGAACAACATCCCCCGTCTGAGCTGTGTTTCACTTTCAGATCTTTGAATTGGTTACGTCCGTCTTTGAAAAATCTACCCGCCTAACACGGACAAATTGTACCCACCTTCCTACCTAGCTAGTTAACCTACAGCTAGCTAGCTCGCTAGCTATACCGGTATGCTAGCTATAGCTATCTATCTCTCTCTCTTTAAATAGATCTATAAATACTGTCTATCTGTCTCTATATCTAGCTATATATATATAGGCTATCTATGTATATGTATGTATTATCTATAATCTGTTGCTGAACACTCTTTCTTACACTGTTGTCTTCTATCTCTCTCGTAACTGTCAATGGTCTCTAAGCTGGCTGGCTAATCGTCTCCCTTGTGTGACGTCATGCAATGCATTGTGGGAGAAAAGTAAACCACTATAAAATATGACCTACTTTTTTGTGTTATTTTATGTTATGTGATACTTTTCAATATCATTTACAGTGGATAACAGTTTGAATGTTTATTACCAACAATCAATAAGTGCAAATTTTTTGGGAAATTAAACCTGCAACATGGGCTTTAAGGTTCTGAGTACTTCCACTCAGGTCCTGGTTTTATAATGCCTCTTTAGCAAACTACATCTGATGTTCACAATGATTTTCATAGAGCCATATGAACCAACGGGTACACTGTTTTTTCAACATTTCCTTCTCATAAACCCAGAATATGATGGGTTGTTGAGTGCAGGGACAGTTAATAGCTTCCTAACACATAAAGTCTTGAACAGCATGTTTTCTTTGGGCTGGTAAGTAGACAGCGAGTGTGTGAGGAGGTCAGAACTACGTGGGTTGACTTTGTTTTACCCAGGGGAAATAATTACTTTACTCATTGAAAGCAATTGTTCAGTGTACACATCAATGCAACTTCGGTCGAGCAGATGGTCATAATGAGGAAAATAAATGTGTAAATAGAGTTACTTAATTGCTGCTGATTGTCAGACTAATTTTACCGGCAAATGAAATGTATGTTATTCAAGCACACTATCTTTTATCAATACTACTATATAATCTGCCATCCAAATATGTTGAGACTGAATTTAGCTGTTATTTGCATGCACTGAGTGAGCAGGATAATAGCCAAAATCCTGGCTGAGGTCAAATTCAGGATAAGCTGTTTAAATGCATGTTCACATTCCCATCACAGATAAGCAAAGATAATATTTCAAACATCACCATGGAAACAAAAGAGACACACTAAAACATGAGCTTATAGTGAAAAAATGAAGGTCATTTTAGGCTTGTATCACCAAGCAGCTGTCATATCATCATACTCAGATGGCTCTTATGAGTTTCTATTTCTTATTTGGTGAAAAAATATAGCGTTGGCATTTACCAGTCAGCATGGGCAGCGTTAAACAAGCATTTTGTGGGGTGTATTGTCATTATGAGTAATCATTTTTGGGATTGGGAAGATCGGAGTAAGAGACGCCTAGGATGAGTTTGAAAGAATGTAAAACACATGAAAAATGCATAAATTAAAAACGTCTGCCTTCCGGTTGGGCAGAGCTAATAAAGGTACATTGAAAATATGTCCGCAATATGGGACCAAATGATGTAGTAAATTTGGTGAATATCAGAGCAACTATGTCCCAGTTAAGGCCTTCCATGCATTAGGGGGCCAGGAGCCTTCTTACAGGTATGGGCCAATTTATAATTTATACTGTTTATTGATTCCCAGTGGGGAAATTACAATTCACACTTTTTGTTAGAATTTTACCATTCACTAGAAACAGGACTGAAATACACACACACACACACACACTTGCTTGAGCCTTGCTCAAGGGCACCTGGCAGTGCCCTGGAGGTGAACTGGCATCTCTCCAGCTCAGATGATGTGAGAGCTGTTTAGCCAGGTTAGTTTAGTCACAGTCACAAAAACAATGTGAGCCAGAGCTATAAGTAAGAAAATAAAGTTAGTCTTACTTGTAATAAAGCTTCTTCCGTGTTTCTGACTGGCAGCATTAAGAGGAATGACAATGCTACCAAGAGAGACGTTCGACATGAAAGCAGGCGTCATTAAACATTCCACCTGCAGTGCAGAAGAGGCTCTGAGGTTCATATGCGTCATAAACAACCTAAATTGCAAAGAGAACACTATCAGACAAAGGAGGCGTTTGGTAAAAGATTTGCACTTTGTTATGAAACGTCCCTTTCTTGCAGCACATTACAATATTATTGACATGGATTAATAAAATCTCCACTGCCTACCACTGTCAGAATGTTCTTATGGTCTGTTTGGGATGTTATAGCTAAAGCGCCAACTTCTTGTCAGGGGGAATTGCTCCAGCAGTGCATAATCAGAGAGGCACAGAGAAGTACAGAATGGAGTGCAGCTGAGCAGAGCGATGCAAAATGAGCCACTGCTGCTTTAACGCTGAGAACATGTGTGGGGATGATGCAGAGCTTACCCCCCTTCTGCCTAGAATCCTTCTTTTAGATGGACTGCTACACCTCTGATCATCTGAGCTCCTCAGATTAAGGGGAAAAAGGGGCAGTATGGTGATGCAAGGACAGTTGATGTCTGGCATAAATTAAAGCTGCAAAATGAAATGTTTATCTTTTAGTTATTTACTTGCAGTTTAAAGGAGAATTCCGGCCAATTTTTACATTAATCTTGATTGCTATAAATATGCGTTTACTTTCGGAAAAAAAACAACCCGAATCGGTGCAGGCAACACAGAGTAGCTGCAGCAACGTGTACGAGCTTCCACTGAGCTAAAATGCCAGTTGTCTGGGAAGGTTTTAGAGAGCCTTTGTGCCTCTTAACAGAAACAAAATGCAATCAAAATGTCTGTGCAACATGAATCGGGCACTTACGTCATAACAATATGCGTTTTCAACTCAGACATAAATTAATTAAATTCACCTACCAGTTGGCCTACCCTGTCTCTATCCTGACGGTAGCTAGCTCACCCTGTTAGCTGCTAGCTGCTAGCTGCCATCCGTGATAAGTGTGTTCAGTCAGGCTTCTGTGATAATCATCATGGAGCAGTTCCGTGTGCATTTGTAGCTCATCCACTTGTGTGTGATCGATCTGGTGTTGGAGGCTTGTCGATTAGTGTGGTATTTCCCTTAGCCACGCTAGCAACACCCTGCTTCTCAGAGCGATCTGCACACTGTTTACCTATTCCTGCTACACCGGGACTTCAGTGTGAGACTACAGCTAGCTTTCTCTAACGCTATCACTGTGCATGCCACATGCATCAATTGTCTGTTTCCATGTAGCTACATAGTTACTGACATGGTCATCACCACTACAGTGCTAAATTACCTATAAACTTCAAGTTTTTGTTGCAAAGGCATGACCTTGCACTGCCCGATGTGAGTCGAGTGCAGATTTGAGTCGGCATGCTTTGCGACAAGTGCAGATGTGAGATGCGCATGTGTAACTTTGCAACAAGTGGCCTACAAGATGCTAACAAGAGACTTCTCCAATGTGAATACAGTAAAAATGGACCTACTCAACGAAGTTTGTTCACTGCTGGCTACAAGTTAGCAGCAAAGGCTGTCTGTTGAATGGTGTTTTGAGCTAACGTTAGCAACAAACAATCATAGATAGCTAAAAGGTTTTTGAAATTATTTCCATATTTTTTTATTGTTTGTAATGAGAAATGTTTATTTTATGGATTTCACAAATCTTTCAGTGAGCACGTGCGTTTCAAATTTGTACTCGACTCACATCGGGCAGTGACAACCTGTCCTCTGGAGGACACAGCAAGACCACTGGGCGCTCACTGGATTGTTTCCGGGAATAGGATGCAACGAAGGCGGGGGGGAAATCAGAGCAAGGACCCCGGTCGGGCCTGCTTGTGCGGCTAAGGGAATTACGATGCCCAGTCTCATGGCGGTTTGTGAAATTATTAAGTTATTTAATCTATTGAATTGTGTACAGATCACGTTAATGCTGTTATTTTCGTGTGTTAATTACAAATTGTAAAGTAATATACTTCAATTGCAAGCCTATTTTGTGATCACAGAACGATAACGGTGGCGAGTAGTATTGAAAAGCCATTCCCTGTTGTTCACAAACAATCCCAAAAATCTTTAAATAAAAGTACAATAAACTACAGTGTGTGTCTGTGGTCATGTTAATAATGGAACAGTGTGACTCAACATTTGAGCTATACGTCAGGCTCTGACAACAGAGACAATACTGCACTTGGGAGTAAGATCAGTTCATTGATGGTGTTGGTCTTTTTATGGAATTTGTTAATAGTAATGAAAATACAGGCTTATTCTCCCATTATACTTATACTGCCTGAATTTAAAAAAAGATTACTTTTAGGTTGTATTTGTTTTGTTTAATAATTAATTGACTATCTTGTTGCATATTATTGCTTACAAGATATGGATTTTAGGTTTTGGCATGGCTTTACCATACTTGGTGAAGCACGTGCTTTATTTTCCAATATTAGGTGACATTACCTTCCTAATACATCTTAAGATACATGCTTTGACACAAAATAAATTAATAAAATGAACTGTGACTTCAACAAACTTTCAAACTAAATTTTGGAAAAGTTATTTACTTTAGCTCTGAAGAGGACACAGCGACACTTGCTGCCATTCATTCAATTTGTCTAGGTTTCTAAACCGTGGACAACCGTGTCTGAGCGAGAATCCTTATGGAGCCAAGTAGCTGACGTCAAATAAAGCAGGTTGTAACACAGCAAGCGTGCTCATCTGTCGACAATCATCAAAGTTCCCATCACATCTGACAGTCTGTATGCATTACACACGAGCTTGGTGATTAAGTGCATCATGAACCTTGTGGAATTCGCTGCAATTATGAGTCAAATACTAAAAATTGACATATGCAGGAAAACACACAGTAAAAGCACTCTCCTTTCACATCTAGTAAATCTCTGCAAAGATAAATATTTATAGATTTTATCCTTTACATGATCTAATGCAAAACCAGATTCGGAATGAGTCATTGTGACACAATGCTGTATCCAAATCAGCTTTAACAGTGTAAAAGCTCTGCATATCCGGATCTCATCAAGTTCACTGTGTGTGACTGTACTGATATGAAGCAGCAACATGCAATATAACACCCTCTTAATGCCAATCTTTACTCTGAGTTGAAATTGTATTGACCCTGTAATCACAATTTAATTCAACATCAGTAAGTCTGAATCTGACTGATTGCCCGCTTTCTTCGTTGCTTTCTTTATTGCTTTCTTTCTTACTTACTTACTTTCTTTCTCTCTTGTATAGGCAGGTACCAACAACTGTAACACTGCTTTTCTTCTTATTAGATGCAAGAAACTTTTTCTGGGCAGACATTGAACTTTTAATCAGTTTCACAGAGTGCAGATTCTCAGAGTTCTGATCCTTAGCCAACTCCTGCGCTCTCAGAAACTTCAGGAGACAGAAAGGAGCCAGGACATATTGCACCTAATCAGCAAAATCGATCTCTTTGATTGATGGCAGCAGATAAATGATGATCAGCAAAGGATTTATCTGTGACTTTGTGGCCTGTCATTCAATTCCTCACTGTCCCGGCCAAGATATTAGACTCTAGCGGTGAGTCTGATTCCTTTTCAGCACCCTTTCGGCAAATAAAATGTTGTTCACTTCCGTTTATTGTGGGAGGCTGCAAAAATCTCACATCCCTCAATAGGCAAATTAAACCCAAACTATTTGCATGGCAAAATACCACTAGAAATACAGTAAGTGCATACATTGCTTTTGATTAACATTTTGGTGAACTGACCCTTTGACATTGTTGCCCCATGACTAAAAACAGTAGCTAGACTGGTTGCCAGTGTCTTTTGTGAAATGCCATTCATAGAGGGGCTAAGATTATGTGAACCCCAAGTTGACAAATGGGTTTGGACATTTATTTTCAGACTTTTTAGGTATGTTTAGTTATTTTTAGATCAGATAATTCTTGACTTAGATCAGAATTTTGTGCTTGTTTCATGTACAGTATTTCTGTTTTTAGTAATTACATCATTAGACTAGATATAAATACAAAAGCTGTGAGAGGTGTCTCTCTTTATAACAGACTTATAAAAAGGAAAGATATGAAAAGAAAATATAATCTGCCATCTTGCCACTTGCTCCTGTTCATTTTCAACAAATCAGTTACTGACTGTAGCCCCAATCATGTAATCTTCCTTTATTGCCCAGAGCCCTCTGGACACCTCTGGTATATCTAGGTTATGTGTTTTCCTCCAAATATGTGTAATATATGTCAAGTGGAGAAAGGGGTTACATACACAAATGATGTTTCATTCTAAGAAAACAATGTGGTAGGTGACTCAGATGACCCAAAAGCCGGATGTTTAGCAGCTGGGGGGGGGGGGTAAGTTCAGTTCAAACCCACAAATCAGTGCTTCTGAGAATGGTTTATACGCACTGGTGTGTCATCTGACGCTGATTATTGGGCAACAGACTCTAACCTGGCACTTACTCAGATGTTATTTCAATCTCTGACTGACAAACACAGACACACACTGAGAAAAGTACTAGCTGCAGATCTGTTCCCATGGCAACATGGACCATAGACTAGCTATTGACTGTGGATGAAGGTCTATGTAGACCTATTTAAGAAAGCACACACACACAACACACACACACACACACACACACCACACCACACCACACCACCCCAAACATACCACACACACACACACACACACACACACACACACACACACACACACACACAGCCTAGGCATCAGCCTCCAAAACATCCTTTTGTATTACAAATGGAGATGGAGAATACAAAAAAGGTTTTCTCTAAAAGACCTGAAACAGCTGAATGCTTGATAAACCAGGTAAGAGAGAGAAAGTCAAATCTCCCCCAAGCCATGCTATGGAAATGCTCGCTCTGGCACAGCAGTATGATATAAAAGAAAGGATATGTTGTGTGTGAGTGGGCAATTTGCTTAGATTTAACTGGGGATGCTGGGCAGATAAACTGTCTTTTTCCAAATCATTTGGCAATCTTCTCCATACTCTGTAGCTCCACTTTTATTTTCAAACCTGTGCTTAAAGGGGCCCTGCCACACGTACAGTATTTCATGACTTTGTGGTAATGTCTGAAGTTCTACCATAGACTCTGTAACATTTGTTATGGAACAAATGCCTTGGTTACCTTGTTTCAAGCCCTTCTAGTGTGGTATAGAAAGCCTTTGTGCCAGTCTTCATTACTATTCAACGAGCTAAGCTTCTTGACTCTGATTGGCTAACAGCTTGAATGAGAGCCTGGCTATCAGTATCCTTTACCTAGCGCAACTGGGCGAGTTCATGAATAGTAATGAGCTCAGGCAACATGACGTCAGTCTGACCAGCTTTTGTAATTGGCCTGATTCCTCCGCTTATTTTTTTCAGTGGCTTGAGCTGACAGAGGAATTACCAGTTCATTTCCACATTCACGATAAAACACAAACACGTATGGACCTATCATATTTCAAAAAATTCAAGTAAAAACGGTTTTGTGTGGCAGGGCATCTTTAACAAGGCGGTATCCATTTAATACATTTGTGCCTAACACAGAGGAGCTGTCGTTCCTTATTACCCTCAAATTACACCCTGAATAGTGTTGGCATGTGTTATTATAATCAGCCAGTATTTCATTGTTTTCCAGTTTGAAAGTTAATGAGAAAGGTTGCTAAGGAGTCTTTTTCTAACTTTCTAACTCTCAGTGTAAGTTAGCCAGCCAATCACTTATATAACTATCAAAATTTAAAATAGCAACAAGCCAACAAAGCAGCCAGTAAACTGTTCAACAATTTAATCAGACCTTTAAATTTAATCTAAAACAGAAAGGGACCGTTTCTGCTTTCGTCCTAAATTACTCAATTTAGGAAAACAATAGTGATACGTTTCTTATTTTATAGAGTATTGAGTATATGTACAAAGTATAATGTACATCCTTTGTAGATGGGGTGTTTAGGCAAGATAGATTGTTGAGTGGCACACAATTATGTTTGCCTAAGAAGGTATTATTTGTTGTCCATAAAATGTAAAAGAAATGATAATGTTGATTACTGTTTATTAAAAAACAACAGAAGGAAGCATATATCCTATCTTGTTATTTTCTTTTCGTTTTGGGTGGGGATTGACATTGCTTTTTTGGATTTTTTGGATTCCTTGTATTGTGACAGCTGTGAAACATACAGACTTGTTATATTTTTGTGTTGTTTTGGTTTTATTGGATCATTATAATTGAGAAAAGCTAATAGATATATTGTTTAACTTCTGCCCCACCATGACCTTCCACAGTTGTCTGTGAAATGGGGCCTGAGTGAAACACAGTCATTATTCCTGGAAAGAGACAAGACATTTGACATTTAAGTTTTTCAAATGTCATCTTCAGTGCTGCCAGCACCAACATTGAAGTTCCATTTAGCTCCAATGTGAGTTGGCATTAGAAGTCTAAGAGGCCAACATATCCAAACGTCTGCAAATAAAACTAAAAACTGAGTGAAATAAATGTTGTTGTTATTTATTTTATTTTCTAAATAATGTGGGTGAAAAAATCCTTTAATAGCCGGCTGCATCTCTGAGCAACTCTAGACCTGTCTTAAATGGATTCCAAATTAATCTTGGATGCATTTACATCTCCATTTTGTCTATGTCTACTTCTTGTAAAGGATGCTTTATTACTTTGGGTATATTTATGTCAGTTGTATATAGGCCTACTTGACTATCCTTGATGTTAAATTGTTTTCAAGAAGGTGTCAAAAATCGAATCAATAAAATTTGACTATGAACCGCAAATGACAAACAGTGACGCCTAAAAGTTGGTTGTGGTTGAGGTTATGCAGCCTGAAAGCTCAGCTGAGCACCTTCCAGTGCTTCAAAACCCATATTCCTTTAATGATACCTATTCGGTAATAAAAATATTACAAAAATAATAATCAAAAGAGTGATGTCAAAAGAGGGATCAAAAGATAAATTGCATTTTGTAGTCGATATTATATAAAAAATATTACAAACCCCCACTGAAGTACAAGAATGTCCTGTCATGACTGAAATATTAAGTCTTTGCTGCTATTTTTATGTTTTCCTCGGATGGCTGTGGAGACACGGAAATCATAAATTATGAATCAGTGCCAGTATGAAACGTCCCCTATGGATGGTGTTCGAGAGTGACGACCTCGGGTCTCGATGCTCCGTGAATGGATTAAAAGTTCCCACCTTAGACGGCTAGAAACGGCCGCGGTGAACGCGCTGTGCGGCGCGGCTCGGCACGGCACGGCGCGGCGCAGCGCTGCGGTCCCCTGTGTGCTCCAGCTGCGTGTTTGGGGACGTTGGTTAGGGCCTGTGTGTTACTACGCTGATTATTTAAATACAACAGACATATAGAAAGTGCAATCCGAACATCACTCCCATCGGAGAACATCCCCAGACGCGTCAAAAAGAGAACACAGCCTGGAACAGAGCTGTTGTCTTATCACGCAGGCCTATAGTCTACATCAACAGAGGTGACATCTTCCACACACTGATCTTCTCCTAAACTGGCCAATAAAGAACTGCATGGGGCTGATAATATGGTAAATCAAGCGAGCTTGAGACTGGAATGGGACTGTGAACATCCAGCGCCACTCAGGCGGTCGGGCTAAATGGTTTATTTGTCTGATTACACGGAATAAAGGTCCAATCTTACAGGTTGCATAATGAACACAGCATCAGTGGCTTACCGTCAGCGGCCAAGGTGCTCTGCAGCATCAGCATCAGCACCGCGCCGATGGCCACAAACCACCGGGCCAGCATCCCAAACGGCGCTCGCGTCCTCTTCCCGTTACTCGGCGAACAGACGGCCACCATCCCCGCATTCAGGATCCATGCCCTCGGAGAGGAAGAGCGGAGGTCCCTTTTGTTTCTTACCCCTCCAACCCCGGGGTCACTGCTGCCGCTGTTGGAGAGGAGCACATGTTTTGGAGCCATTGGTCAACCAATTAATCCTGAATGGAAAAGAAACGGCGCTGCTGTGGCGAAAGGCATCCGATAAACCTGCCCCTGGTGCGGACAAGCAGGGCTCCGCTCTCCATGAGCCTGTTGAAGGCTGTGGGGATTAATAAAGCCAACAAAGAGATTTTTCTTTTTCGTTTGCGCGTCTCACTGTGTCTGTGTGTATGCGCGCTGAGTGTGAGGTCTGTTGTCCCTACTGCGACCGCAAAAAGCGCTGTCCAAATGTCTGCTGGCGCCTGCATCAATACACAGAAACAATACCGGAAACCAGCCTATGCTGGCTTCAAAGTAAAAGTATTCAGTTTCTCTGGAAGTGCATTTGGCCCAGTACCACTTCACTGCTAACTTCATGGTTAGCCTAGCCTAAGTTATGTCAGCCTATTAAACAGTTGTGGGCTATAGGCCTAGTCTTCTGTAGTTCTGGGTGGTTTTTAGTCTGAGAAGATCGTGATTAGGACTATATGGCTCTGGAGACACATTTCCTAAAATCACAAACTTGGGGTGTGGAGTGTGAAAGAGTTGGAGTTTTCCAGGCAGGTATGCTCAAGCACAAAAACCGCTATTAAGCTGCTGCCTCCATCAAAGGAAATTTTGGATCAGGTATTTTTGGAGTTCACCCACACGCTGCTGGACTAAAAATGTAAATGTAAATGTGCTGTATTTATATAGTGCTTTTCCAGTCTTAACAACTGCTCAAAGCGCTTTTACATCTACAGGAAACATTCACCATTCACACACATTCATACACTGTGGCCGGGGCTGCCGTACAAGGTGCCACCTGCTCATCAGATAAATATTCATACTCATTCACACTCCGATGCGCAGCACCGGGGGCAACTCGGGGTTCAGTGTCTTGCCCAAGGACACTTCGACCATGACTGCAGGGGCGAGGATCGAACCACCAACCTTCCGATTGGCAGGCAACCGCTCTACCACTGAGCCACAGCCATAGATCTTACTTAGGCTATCCAATTTATTTTCCTTCTGTCATGAAATCCATGACGTCAAAGGTAGGGTATCTAATAATTTGTTGTTAAAGGCCCATGGTTCCTACTCAGATGTTTTATAAAGTTAATGATCATGATTTTATTAGTTTACCCGCCTTACACATCCTACCAATGTGTTGATCTTCATTTATAAACTAAAGCATACAATCCAGATTTGCAAAAATTGTGAAATGCAAGGGGATATTGTCGCCCCCCCTAGCCAAAACACTTTCCATCCTGGACTATACATCTGCCTTACATAAATCATCTACATACATCTGCTTAACAGATATTTTCTTATATGTTTGTCTCTGTTACAGCATGGTTGCCCAATGGTTAGCCCCACGGCCTTTTGGGGGTGGCTGCGGCTCGGGTGGTAAGGTTGGTAGTCTGATCCCTGGCCCTGCAGTTCCATGCCAAAGTGTCCTTGGGAAAGACACACTACAAATTGCTCCCGATGCATCAGAGTGTAAATGTGTGTGAATGTTTATCTGAAGCAGCCTTGGCCACAGTGTTCTTTGTAATTCTTTACTGTCATTCATTGACGGACCCAAGCAGGCCTGACTTATTGTACTATCCAAACTTTTGTAAAAACTCCCCATTTTCAGCATGTTGGTTGCTTTAGCTCAAAGTTTGTTGTTGTTTACTGTTGCAAAGGGACTTTGAGAACGGCAACACACAAGGAGCGGAAGGGGAGGGGAAAAGCCCGACATCTGGCTCACGAGCCACGCGCCGGATGTCAGGCTTTATCCTGGAAATGTACTTCCGCTGATCCACACCACTAGAGATCAGACCGGGATTATTGTACTGGACTGTATTAATTAATTACGGGCAAAGAAGCTGGATCTACAAAAACAGCTACTTCATAGACGACACCTTGCTTGTGGCAGAGGTTTCGTACAAGTGCTGACCATATGCCAGGATCCTCCTAGAAGATTTCGGTTTCCCCCACCATCAAAAAACATGTCCTAAATTCTCCAGTCAGTGCCCTTGATCAAGGCACTGGCTCTAATCTGGAGTTGGTCGCTGGTCCCCATAAATGGTGGCCCACTGCTCCCTTAAAGGATAGGTTAAATGCAGAGAAGGAATGTTGCTACATGTATGAGTTTGTGACAATAAAGTACCATTACCTTTATTGTTTTGTCAATAATGATTGATATGTTTGTATGTATGCACCCAATCACCAAGGCAAAGTTCATACAGTTCCACAACTGTGGCAATAAACTGCTTTTTGATTCTGATTCTGATTTTACAGTAATTTATGTTAATTTATATTATAGTACAAAATTAGGTTTGCATAATAAACTGGGCCCACAATAACGTGTAGGGCGGCCTAAAGCCTTTATACATAGCTTTTTAGTGAAAAGAATACTAAGCTTTTAAAATAATAATTGTTGGAATGTTTTTATAAATCATGTTTTAATGTTAAATATATTGTACATGTGGCACACTGAATCCTTATTGTATCTGTGGATGGCTACTTTAGTCACCAACAGGCCACTTAGCATATCATTAATGTTTTATTTTCATTAATAGGCTGATTTATGTTTGCTAATTATATGTTGGATTCATGTTAAGACATTTACATTTTTGAAAAAAACTTAATAATAATAAAAATTTGGCGGCCCCCCTGCAGTAAATCTGAGGGCTCCCTATAGGGGTCCTGCTCCCCTTGTTGAAGATCTTTGGGCTAGAGCACTAACTTTGCACTAAAGAAATGTTTGTAACCTACCTTAACTTAAAGAAATGTTCAGTGGCTCTGTATATGTTTTCACTCAGTGTTAGGAAAAAGGCAATAGGCCTAATTCTTTTGTGGCAAGGTAAAACAAAATGTATGGGTAAACTGCCTAACTTCCTGGCCTGTTTCTGCTAGCTTTGGCTAGCTTGACGCTGCTTCTAGTAGGTAGAAACAGACTGCATGTTTGGTGTAATTATGATTAAAATGACAGCAACAGACTTGTCATAACAGTCTGACTAATGACTCCACGTCTTAAACTCAGATGAGAGAAGAGATAACCACAGCCTGCTGTTAAGCATGATGCATCCTTAAAGGACCAAAAATCAAAGCAGTGACGCCACCGCTGCTTTACTGGAAGATGTTTTGCCAGATGTGAGTTCAGCAGGAAGCAGGCGGCCCCTGGTGGGAGTTGAGGGCACAATATTGCCTGTCACAGAAGTAGGAAGGCAACTACAACTGGGAAATACACTCATAAGGAGACCTGTTCTAGTCTAGTTTAAATAATTGGTTATGTAGCAACTCAAAATACAAACAAAGTATATAGTGAGCTTTACTGAAAAACTCAATAGAGTGCAATAGTAACTGAAATCTCATATCATCCTCAATCTTAATCAATAAACTCTGATGAAATAAACAAAAACATGTTTAACTTTGGCTTGCAACACAAAGTAATAATAATTGCTGTCTGATACTTCTTTTTTTGGGGTGGGCATTTTAGGCCTTTAATTACAGGACAGCTGAAGAAGTGAAAGGGGAGAG
>NC_045740.1:25533045-25541834 GCF_008692095.1 Etheostoma spectabile | reverse complement strand
TGACATGCAGCAAAGGGCCGCAGGTCGCAGTCTAACCCGGGCCTGTACACCTCTATATATGGGCGCCTGCTCTACCAATTGAGCAATCAGAGCGCCCGCTGTCTGATATTTCTAAGAATTGTTATGAATTAAAGGTTTTAGGCCTAGTAGAGCAAACCTAAGTACTGAGTGCTTCAGACTATCCAATTTGTTACCTGATATGGGAACATATCACATTGTAATGTAAAATTTATAACAAAAATGTGTATCAAAATCATTACTGATTTTTCTGTTATCTCTGGTTGTGTGTATGTGTGTGTGTGTATCTCTGGGAAGCCTCTCTTGGCTGTTCTCTGAGCTTCTGAAAGAAAAGAGTTCTCCATTTTGAATTTGAACACACTGTTTCTACGTCTGGATCTGTGACATCATTGATTAAAAAATGCTGCTACATTTGGGTTAACCATAGTGGAAGAAATATATTTTTTTTCCCTAAAGTACTCATTCCAAACTGTAATAATATTCGGTTACCAGCAATATTCCATTAAAATATTATCTAAGTAAGAGTATCACAAAAATATGTACTTAAGGTATTAAAAGGCAACAATATAGAAAAGGCCTCACATTTTTGAAACTGGAAATGATCAAAGCAGTTTTCTGTCAACTACTAAATAGACAGAGACACAAAGATATCTTAATGTTCATTTATACTTTCGGACACACAAGGAGCCAGTTTTCAGCACTACAAGCCCTCTACATCGTCTTATTTATGAGTGAAATACAATCATCAATGTTGTCAGTTCTTTATCTGGTCCGGGAGCGCATGTTCTGCTCACCAAATAGCTCCATGTTATCTTACAGGAAAGTACAATTGTTATAATATGGCTTTATATGCAAATAGTTCCTTTAATTTGTAGTGTTTGAATAGTGTATTACTGTATTTTACACAATTATCACTTCATAATTCATATCTTTGGATACACTTAAAAATAAATCATTGAAAGGTCACCATTATTGTAGCCACACACTAAGAGTAATACCTGTACATGACATGTACATGAATAAAGACAACAGCGACTGAAGCAAAAGATCATTTTTAATTCAAAGTGAATCTTGACATAGTACACCATCAATTCATAATTTGACACTCACCAATAAGAGTCACCAAGAAGGAACCCGCTTTTTGTGACAAGGTACATAAGGCTTCATCACATTGAAACTCACTGAGAACTAGAGGGGGGAAAAGAAAACGACCGCAAACTGGTAAGACACACATTACATCCAAACAATAATCATTTTCCCAGTCCTCATATTGTTGTATATTGCACAGTGCAGTTGCTACATGTCAAAACTAGTGTAGCATATAAGAATACAATAAAATCAAAAAAAATATTATCATAAAGCCACACAGATCTACAAATATATTTAGAACAGTAACAGTTTCGATTTAGCAATTAATATTTGTGTCTAACTACAATTGTCAACCCAATAATTAGATAGTTGTGGTACAAAATCTATCTAAAACATTTCTTAAGAATCTGATTTTGCACAACTTATTTCTGAGATGTTCAGACCCATTTTTGCGAGTTGGTGGTTTTGTCATGTGATGGCCTAGTAAAAGCAGGCCTCAATTTCTGAAAGCAGATTCCAACCTAAAATCTAAATGCACTGGATTGAATCCTTGTTTATTGCCATATCCCCAAAATGTCCCCTACAGTTCTAAGGCCTGCGTTGTTAGCTAAGGCTGCTTGGCTCTGTGTGCTTGTTGAGCTTTAGATCTGGGACTGTGTGACCCTCGGCTGACTTTGATGATGCAACTGTCAAGGCTGCATTGTGGCGGGATTACCTATCATAAGCAATCAACCCAAAGTGGTGGGGGATTACGGCGTGGGACATCACTGAGGTGGGACATGTGTTCATCTCATCACAGGTGCTGAGCTGACAGAAATAATAAAGCCATATAGGAATCACCGAGAGGCTGTACACCACAGGGTTAAAACAAAAAAACACAACATTTTCCTTGAAGTAAAATACAGATTAATGTGTTATGACACAGACATACAGTATATTAATTATAATTCTAGTCTGTACTGCATCCTCTCATTTGTCTAAGCATCGTCAACACAGTAGCATATTAGATGAGCACACAAAACACACCCATTGCTTAAGCAACATAGCAACACCATTACAATGTAATACATTAAGAAGAGTAGCACCATGACAAAATATATTTGCTCAGTTTCTTGTCATAACAAACTTTTCCTGTTTTTACAAGATACATTTTTCCAATATTACAACATACTGTTAGATGTTATTATATTTCCTCATCTTTACTAGATACCAAATGACTTAGCCCTCCCCCCCACCCCCCAAAAACAAAACAACTGTGTTATATCATAACACTTTATCTTGTTATATCCCAAAACGTTCTTTGTATTTTAATAAAACCAACCATCTCGATTCAACGTTATACAGATTTTGTAAAAATGAGAGATTATGTTATAATACAAAGAAACTGAGCAATTTACTTTTGTTACGGTGACAACATTCACTAACGTAGATGGAGATGAGACAACTTTGGACCTAAACTTTGTGTTTGATGATGGATAAAGCATTTTGAAAGAACCCCTGACTAAAACACATGGTGATATCAACCTATGGTACTAGCTGCATACAAGAACTATCAACATCCCAACACAAGATAAGAGAAAAACGCTGGGCAGCCATTAAAAATGTAACAAATAACTAATTTGCAAACCAAAAACAGAAGTCTTGAGTTCCACAAATACATTCATGGTGTGACAATAAAGCTTTGCATTCGTGTATATTCAGGCCCTAGGTATTTTGAGTACTGCACGGTGTACTTGGTGAGCGCAATGAAACATTCCCTGACTTGTAATTTCTTAGGATTCTGTAAAAAAAAAAGAGATTGTTTCAGACCTTATCTTTGTCGAACAAACAACTTTGGGGTTTCGTAATGTGAAAATAGAAACTGATCTCCTTAGGAGGATCTAGTCTACAAATTTCTGACTGCTTTGATATAAATGCAAGATGTCATCTGTCAGCCACTTGTCTGACGAAAGGCACTAGTTGCACAGTATGCAGAGTTGCAAATACAGTCCAAAAACGGAAAGAAAAGCCATATCATCAGAAGAAAACAAGAAAACTCTTAATACATCAACAACAAACCAGTTACAGAATCAAAACAGTGAAACCAGCCTACATTTGGAATACTGATGCTAAATCCAAACAAAAAAAAAACACACACACCAAAAAGCAACAGAATAAAATAAAAAAAGTAAAACTCATAACTTCCATTACAGCAGTTTACAATCACTTCAAAACAACAAAGCCAATATACAGAGGCACTAGCATATAGGAATAGCATTCAATATACTATAAAAAATAAAAAAACCACATCTAATGTATCTAGTCATCAGAACTACAATACAAAAGAACAAAAGAGCGAACGCAGGCTAGAATAAGATTATTCCTCTAAATTCACAGCTACGAAGTGGCAGATAATCGGTACATAGCAGCTTATTATCTATACATTCCAAATACAATTTTCCAAATATAGCTCAGAAAAATAAAACCTCAACCTCATTCTCATTTTTAAAATAGAGATCTCACAATATATTCCAATGATGATAACTGCAACAGTATGCTGGAGGTGAAAGGAGAAATAGTATTGACCATGCTTCAGAAATGATTGATGAACAGTCTTTGGTGCTGATTACAGGAAAATACCAGCTGATATGACAGGTAAAGACGCAGCTCTACTACACACAGGAAATCAGAAACACAAAACCAAAAATAATAATTATCAAGGCTATGCATCCACCCTGAAGGAATGTATCAAAACTGACAACAGGCTTCAATACATGGACAAAAAGGTTTGTATCACACTAATATTTAAAACAATTACCAATACACCGTTAACACTCAATAGCCCAGCAATGATACTGCAAGTTGATAGGTTATTTCAAACACTGAGAAGCATTTAAAAGTAAAAACATGAACCAATCTTTTTTTGTCTATGCCACTCCCAAAACTAAAACATAAATGCTTTAATACAATTCTAGCCTAAATGCTAAATAATAAAAACACAGCAACCCAGAGGCTATCTAGATTGTATTGCAGTTACAGTAAACAGTGACAATACTGTTGTGAATTAAGTACTATAGTGAATAGAAATTGATTATCAAAATATCAAATCACTCTTTATGTACATTAAAAGCTCATTCAGTCAAAGCCCTAAATGTGCAGCCTCTAGCTAAAGTAAATACATACTCTGAGTTAGGAAGCAAACTGAAGTCCAACATTTGCCAATATTAAAAAGATAACCACAAGCATTATTTATCCAATAAGCCCATCATATTCAGAGTCTAAAGGTTAAGTGCTGCAAGCCCATTTAAATTTACAACCTATAATCTCCTGAAGTAACGTCATAGACTCTGGTTTTAAGGCACTAGGCGATGGCAGCATTGAAGTCTGCCTCAAACAAAGACAGGAGCGTTCAATCCTGGTTAATAAAGACTGGGATGGCTTAAACAGATCTGACCAGCTAGCACATGCTACACGGTAACAAAGATAAAGGGCTGAGCACAATGACGGCAACAAAAAAAGATTTCCCCATTTCCAATTAGATCATACTCTCTCAAACAACTCTCTCAAACAACAGGAGGTAATGTGCAAAAAACACATTCTTTACTAAAATATCCTTATCATACTTTTTGAATCAATTCCCTCCTGTGACACTTTCTTACAAAGCTATGCAGATTTTATCAATCATTGTTTCCTCCGTTGACTGACATGATTTCTCAGGAGGTCTTTTCAGAGCTGAAGTTGCTCTGACAATCAAACACGACTTGACTTTTGAAGATAACCTCCAGATTACAGAGACTGTGAATTTCTTTATCCTTGAAACACCATAAAACATTATCTTAATGTCAATTTTCTTAATGTTAAATTCTTTCTCAAACCCATATGATACATTGTTATCCATTCTCCTTGTTAACCATTTTTCCTCTTCCTCATCATGACAAGTGTCTGTTTTGTGCTCTGCTGCTAGCTCTTCCTGCCCAGGTTGCAGCCCCAGTCCATTTTCCGTTGCCCTTTCTCACCAGAAGGTACTGCTGCGGCCCTGTTCTGCTCCTCAGATATACGAGAACTGGGGGTGGTGGCTGAGCTTGGTGGGGCTCAGAGGGAAGCCTGTGTAGGCGGCCGGGGAGGCCATGTAAGGGTGAGGAGGAGGGAAGGGAGGCTTGTACTGGTGGTGGTGGTGTGCGTAGCCGGGCTGGTGATGAGGATGGATGGTCGGGGAAGGAAGGAGCCTGTGTGGTTGGGGAGCGGGGTGTCCAGGGTGGTGGGTGCTTATGCCCAGGGTCACCTGGTGAACTATAGTACCACCTTGTGGGTGGGAAAGACTGTAGCTGTGCTGGAGGAGAGGGGGTGGAGGAGGGCGAGAGGGCAGGATGGGGTGGGGGTGATGAGCGGCGGTGAGGGGGGCGCTGGGAGTGTAGGACAGCAGGGTGTGTGTGGGCAGGCCTTGGGTAAGTGTGTGAGGGGCGGCCGAAGTGTGGGTGGGGCTGCTGTGCGACAGGTGTGTGAAGGTGTGTGTGTGGACAGTGGGGGGGATGTAGGCGTGCGGTCGCAGTGGCCCATAGTTGCCGTTCCACTCTTTGTTGCTGTGGTTTGAACCGTACGGCTGCACCTGAAAAAGAGAACAGAGAAGCTGAATGAGAATCTGTTAAACATCCAGGGCCTATGCAGTCTGTTAAAAGAATAGTTTGACATTTTCGGAAATAAGGCATTCGATTTCTTGCTGCGAGTTAGAGACAGGCTTGATATCACTCTTATCTATCCGTTCAGTATGAAGCTTTAGCAAGCAGATGGCTAGTTTAGCACAAAGACTGGAAACAGGGGTAAAGAGTTAACCTGACTAATTTAGACAAAAGTGAAAAGACAACACGTTGTAGTTTTATGGTGTATATGTGCTGAACTATGTCTTTGCCAGGAACAGAAACTGGAACATAACGTCTGTGAAACCACAACTTGTTGTTCAAACAGTTTTTTATTCAGATATGTGTCTAAGATAATGCGAGTGAGATTTAAAGGGTGGAGCAGGTAGGTGGATTTTGTCACCTCTGGACAGAGCCGTTTTCCCCTTAACTGACCACTGGCTCTAGATTAATATTTAGTATAGTGGTAATAGTCTTCTCATCTCACGCTTGGCAGGAAAATTAATAAGCAAACATTCCAAAACGATGAACCATTTCTTTACAGTCCCTGCCTGATGTTTGAAATAAAATACATGTTTTCATACAGGCAGAAAAGACAAACCACACAAGTCCACAACATATCAAGTCATTTTAATCAAGCCCTTGACAGGAGACTAGAATACTACTGATTGTAGCAGACCAGCTATAAAATTACCTAAATGTTCTGCTGCTCTGACAAACAATGCCCTAGAGCTCTGCTGCAAAGCACAAACAATCCCTTCACCAATAGATTTCAAAGTGTTCAGTTCCTTAATAATCCCCCCTATAGAATAAAGTCAAAGGAAAAGAACTGAACTGACCTGTCCATAGCCCAGAGGGTGCTGCTGCTGCCCAGTCACTTTTTGCTGCCGGGACAGGAGGGGGGCGGATGGGAGGAGGGGGAAGGAGGAGGGATTGCTCTGGTGTCCTACGAAGCTGCAGCGGCCTTTGGAACGGGACCAGGACTCTGAGACTGGAACGGAGAGAAGACATAAGTGAGTCAGGCAAGGACATATATACTGCAAAAATAAATCGCAAGTTTAGTCCACATGCCTCGCGAGACTAAAGACAGTGAAGAAGACACACAGACATTGCACAGACATTTAAATTGCACTTTATATCTCTTTAGAGGCACAAAGGCTCTCTAAAACCGACATTTTAGCTCAGTAGAAGCATTAACGTTGCTGCAGCTACTCCGTGTTGCCTGCACTGGTACGGGTCAAGGTTTTTCTCAATCGAAAGAATACGCATATTTATGATGATCAAGATTAATTCAATTCAATTTTATTTATAGTATCAATTCATAACAAGCGTTATCTCAAGACAGTTTACAGATAGAATAGGTCTAGACCACACTCCAGAATTTACAAGGACCCAACAGTTCTAGTAGTTTCCTCCAGAGCGACAGTGGCGAGGAAAAACTTCCTTTTAGGCAGAAACCTCAGACAGACCCAGGCTCTTGGTAGGCGGTGTCTGACGACCGGTTAGTGGCAATAACAGTCACAAAAAATAGTAGTTTGTGGTAGTTCTTTGTAGCATAGCAGGGCACTGTGCAGGGTTACAAGGCACAGCAGGACGTAGCTGGGCACCGCAGAGCGTAGCAGGACGTAGCAGGGCACTGCAGAGCGTAGCAGGACGTAGCAGGGCACTGCAGAGCGTAGCAGGATGTAGCAGGGCATTCCAGGACGTGTAGCGGGACCATGGCGACAGCTGCTACCATGATTTTGGAGCCTCCCTGATCCAAGGGAACATGCTGGGCAAAAAAGGTAACCTGCACATCAGCAGACACCACATGCAGAACGCTTTCAGACAGCGGTGGGGGGGGGGCTCTTTCCTGCTATTGTATTAAATTGCTGTGAGCTGGCCGAACATAACGTAACCTAATCTCGGAGATTCCTTCAGAGCGCTGTGCAATCCCAGAAAATCTCAGAGTTGAAGTGGGTAGTAGGGTTGGGCTGTAATAAGGTAATAGTATACCGTGGGGTCTTAAAAATAGCAACGGTATCAGTTTCAATGGAGAAGTCCGGCCATTTTTTAATTAGTAATTGATGTAAAAAATGAAATCTGAAAAGACAACAATATCTGAAGACCAATATATCAAGCTAATCTGTGAGACACAGCAGCATGTGCATTCAAATCATGACGCCAACTGAACAAAAACAGCCTGTTTATTTCATGCACAGTCAAAGGATAACTGGAAAAGCTCAGGCTTAGTAGAGTTAACACTTCCACAAATTCTTAACATCTGACACTGACCAGACATTAGCTAAACTTTCCTCATGAAGACTAAAGAGTCTTGTTTAAGGATTTATCAATATTGAAACTCTACAGGTATAATCTGAGTGTTTATACAAGAATGTGGTTGTATTAGATGTGAATAAAACAATAATAATAGATAAAACCCAACAAATACAGTGGTAAACATGTTAAGGTGTTGACATGTTTCACCGATTTCTGAGAGTTGTTATAGAATTCTAGTTAGCTAACGAGCTAACAATACCAAAAATTCAGTAGTCGGTGCCAGAACCAGTACAATAACATGATTCTTGATGCCGATTTTGCCGATTTTTTACAACGGTAAAAAAAGGATTTTCCATGTACGTTAACTTGAAACATGAACTTCTTTATTAAATTATTTGAAAAATATCAAAATGTCATAAAAAGACAAAATACAACTAATAAATTAACAGTTATAGTGAAGACAGCCTACCGAAAGGACGCAGAGCGTGCTAATATTAGCTAGCATTAGCTTTAGGCTAATTTACTACAAGGGACGGGCATTCAATGTCATTTCAATATTTGTGTACTCACATTGAATTAAGCCAGAGTACCCAAGTTGGTTACTTGCAAATACAATGGAGACACAGACAGTAAAGTGATTCCGACAGGTCCTGGCTAACACCGCCATGCTTACCCTGCTATGCCATGAACTACGACAAACTACTGTTCCATTATCTTTTATTGTGACTGTTATTCCATCCATCCATCTTCATCCGCTTATCCGGTATCGGGTCGCGGGGGCAACAACTCCAGTAGGGGACCCCAAACTTC
>NC_045740.1:25527141-25533035 GCF_008692095.1 Etheostoma spectabile | reverse complement strand
GCCACATCAACCAGCTCCGACTGGTGACTGTTATTGCCACTGTTAATTTCAACCCCAACCCGGCAGACACCGCCTACCAAGAGCCTGGGTCTGTCCGAAGTTTCTTCCTATAAGGGAGTTTTTCATCGCCACTGTCGCACTGTTGCTTGCTCTGGAGGGATCTACTAGAACTGTTAGGTCCTTGTAAATTCTGGAGTGTGGTCTAGACCTACTATTTCTGTAAAGTGTCTTGAGATAACTAATAATGAATTGATACTATAAATAAAATTGAATTGAACTGAATTGAATTAACCCTGCTAACGGCTAATGTTACTGGAGGAGCAGGCAAGCGGCCACAGCTGTTTACAATGTAACGTTCAGTGGCCGTAGCCGACAGCGATGAGTTATTTGAAGCCAAGAGAGGGGGGCTGTAAATCAGAAAGAGAGGACTGTGAGTTTGCAGTGAACACGCCATTTTTTAGGTCGGGCAGAATTGATCTGTGTTGACTCTTGTTTACATTTTTTAGAAAAGATGTGTACCGGAAGTAAAAGAGCATGACTTTGGCAACTTGTTCGTAACCTCCTACTTCTGAACGTATCAACTGGAACGCTCTGAAGCGTATACTACCCCATCAGTTCCGGAAGAGGCGCTGCACCGATGGTGCTAAACCTGGAATTGTCGCTAATGGTGCTTAAAAAAATGGGCATGGTCGGTGTTTTGTCATTTTCGAACCGGGAGGTGTTGGTAGTATCTGTTCTCGTGACATCCTTTGCAGTAACCCTACAATATTTCTGCTGCTATTAAAAGAATCATCAAATGTGTCTTTCACTTTTTAACAGTTGGGCATCTTCCAATTCAACACAGCATCATAAAACTAGACAATACCATATATAAAGTTGGGGAAACAGAGTCAAAGAGAGATTTTTGGCAGTCAGAAAAGGTACCTTAAAAGCAAAGTTGCTTCTTGGACTCTGATCTGTATCAGTTTTAAATTCACTCCACCATTTATGACAAATAAATAATAAATAACATCTGGCGGAAAAAAAGGTGAAGCTGGTCTCAGATCAGTGTTTAAGGGCAACTTTTGCAGCATGGCAAGAACCAGCAGAGAAAGCATAGGCTCTGACTCAACACCAAAGTAAATGCATCCACCTTTCCCTTCAATCCGAGGAACCAACAGACCTTGGACTGGACATGTGGACATTAGGGTTGGGTACCTTTCACATTTTTATCAGTACCGGTACCTGAAATTCGGTTCCGGTACCCAACGGTAACCTTTTTTGATACTTTCCCTCTGTAATTACAAAAACAATATTTCAGTTGCAAAAATAATTCCAAACCTATTTATCCTATTTAGTTAGAACATAATGTTATTTGTTTAGAATATTTTACACTCTTAAAAAAAAAACTCCCTCTGTCTTCCCAAACCCGTCCCTACAACCTATCAAATTGAATAATTATTAATTGTAGCTTTTATTCTTGTATTTATTATTATTTTTTTGCCGGTTTTATTTTCATCATAACCGTTTTTAATTGCTCTTTAATGTTTTATGTAAAGCACTTTGAATTGCCTTGTTGCTGAAAGGTGCCATAGAAATAAAGTTGCCTTGCCTTACAACCTCAACCTGTCACTCCCAATTTCCACCGGCTGCGGATCCGCTCCAGAATGGAGGTGGAGTCATTAGGTTTCATTAAAGTTAATGTGTGTATTTCCACTGATTGCGGAACAGCTGCGTTCCAACTCTGTCCCAGCTTCGACGATCTTGTGAACACTGCAATTTTTTTTCTATTTGCCCCCAAAAACAATAGTTCAAAATAAGCAGCTCTGTATTAGGAGGCAGAATGCCCCAAACTGCTTGGGGACTAAGACTAAAAAGAGGTGAAATAAATGGCACCATTCATGCTTTTATCCGGAGCAGATACGCAGAGCTTCTATTTTTGCCAGACGCCGGAGAGCTCTGCAGCATTTCAGCACACGGCAGATAGTGCGGGACAGGAAGTTGAGCACAGAAACAAAATAAAACATCCAGTTAAATTTCAAAATAAAATAGACCATGCTCACGGTGCACTACACTTTGAAAACACAGGACAGAGTTTTCCCCTCTATTGCTCTGAATGGAAACAAACTGTTGTTGGTTTTGTGGTTCTGTTCTACATGCGCAGCCGTTCTGCAACAAATCCGGACCTGGTGGGTATTGACGGACGGCGAAGCACGGAGCCAACACACAGCAAAGCCGATTTGCAGCCGTTCGGCAACCGGTGGAAATCAGGTGACAGTCAGTCGCCTGCAGTGGTGGAGGAAGTACTAAATCTCATAATCTCAGACATATTTACTTAATTAAAAGTAAAAAGTACCTGATTTTAAATGTACTTTAAGTACTTTAAGTAAGTGGGCTGTGGCATTTTAATTAGGTTAGTTTTAGGTTAATGTAATTGTGCTTACCATATGTGGCCCAGTTTCTGACTTACAATTCTGTTTGTCTATCAGGGTGATTTGCATGAAGCTCAACTTTGCATTATTTCCAACGGGACAGCAAATGCTGCACACATTTATCTAGCGAGAACACACGGGCTTGAACAACAAGTACGTAGCTTCACAGCTGAGGACCGGGAGTGCTTTTAAGATAAATATAGTATATATTGTATAATAAGCATATGTTAACGGAAGTATTTGTACTTTGTTACATCCCACCACTGGTTACCAGGGCATAGAAACCACTGTTGTGCCTGGTTGTCTCAGTTAAAAGCACCACTACTTCTTTTGGCTCACCATTAATATCATATCACAGTGAATGGTGTCTGCGTTAAGTTTTGAAAACTGTAACCATACTTGAAATCAATTTATGTGCATTGCTGTGATCTACTATAACTTTAACAAAGCTACAGAGCCAAAGTAGTTTGCTCAAAGTTACTCTTTCCGCACTTCTGCGGGCATCCGCGTGTTTGTCGGAGCTCCGCTCTCTGTCAATATGTGGAGAAGACAGATAAGCTTGTGCTTATGCGCTCTCAGGTATCGAAATTTGGTACCATCTGATTTAAAGCGAATCGGTCCTCGATAGTACCGACAGAATTTGGTCAGTACTTAAAAAAGTACAGAGTTTGGTACCCAACCCTAGTGGACATGGACATGTTCAGAAAGCACTCATGCTGTACTCTGGTTGAAGTAAACTATTCCTCTTCTTCTTCTGTATAAAACTTCTGTATCACTGATGCAGATGTTGTCAAGTAAGGACGGATTTGTTTTAGATACTTAAACTGCAGTAAAAATATTTGTTTAAAGGGTTGGTGATAGTTAGTTGAGGGATTAACAAAAAAGAAATCTAAATGATTTAAAATTCAATGCTCAAGCCAACCAACCATCAGCCAAGGTTTCTGCTCAGATGAGGAGAGCTTTGATCATTTTACTCTTTCTGGACAGCTTCTAAATTAACAAAACTTGGTTTGCCTTGGGATATCTGGCTTACTGAAGCTTACACACAGGGATCAAAAAAACGTTTTCATCTATTATCCGCCATATGGGTAGTGAATGTTCACATTTTAGCAGCCACTCAATAGATTACCTTTGTTGTTTTTTTTGCTGGTGAGTAAAGCAAATCTATCCGCCAATTGCATATTTTACCAGCATTTGGCAGGTAGGTGGTGCTAATTTTGAACCCTGTGTACACAAATCTAAAAGACACTGTTTATAAACCAATCTAACTGTGCATGTTTAATAGATGAGGCACACACACCAGCTAGTTATCTTGGAAACTTTCTTTGAAGAAAACCCCTACTTTGATGGAGGGAAAGCCATAAAAGAAGACTCTCAGGCAATGATAGCATTGCCTGCTATGGATGCATCTTTTAGGTATTGGTACAATGTGGCCAGTTCTCTGTTGGTGTCTCTTGATCACCTGTTAAAGCCTCTATGACCCACTAGGGGGCGGTAAGCCCCTACTGCTTCCATATGACCTGCAAAGCACACACCGCCAAAGCACAGGGGACAAACTACATGACAGGTGGCAAGATGAAGACACATGTTGTTAGACAAACATTTTCAAGAGAGCTTTAATTTCCTAGCTTGTAATAACAAAAATTGGTTTAATTCTAAAAAACAACAACACTCTTTTTCTTCTCACCTATAAAATCCATCATACAGTACATAAACATTCAAACAGGAATATCTGTTTCCTGTTGTAAAGGTAAATATTTCCACTGACCTGATCTCTGAACACGCTCCTCTGTCCCTTGATTGTTGTTGTTCTGCACTCTCATTGGTGGAACCACCATTGTCCTGACGCCACGGGGACTCCTGCCCTGCACTGCAGGGTAAGGCATTGGCGCTACGATGGCAGCCAAAGGTGAGCGCTTGTTGTGGTTATTGTTGTCAAGGTAACGGTAGGGACTGTTGCCATGTGGGGAGGTTGATGTGTCAGACGTGGGAGAGCCTTCCACTGTGTCACAGCCACTCTCATGGCCATCGTCTTCAGACATGCTAATCACAGAGGAAAAATAAAATTAAGATGACTGTAACTTAGGAGTGCGTTTCTCTTTGTAGAACATTACTTTCTTAGTTATTTGGAGATGAAGACACATTTCCACTACCTGTTGGGTCTCTTGCATGGTGAAACAGAGGGGCTGGACTGAAGGGAGTTGGAGGCAAAAGAACTAGTGCTGAGGCTGCTGTCGGGGCTGCTGAGGGAACACACTCTCTCCATAGACACACTGGTGTTTCTGCATGCTTCACACACACACTCCTCTTTACACCTATGGAGATCAAAATCAAGGTTATTATTTCTAAAGCTCATGATAGTAGAATAAACTCCCTCATGGATCACTGACGTTTCAAATTTCTAATTTAAATTCCAGATTTTTCTTAGAGCAGACACTGCCCCTTATAGAGGCTTATTTGGTTACTGAAAACTAATAGGGGGTCTGACTTTTTTTACTACCACTCTGTGCTATATCCGGTGAAGACAAATGTTCAAGCCCATAGAAAGACATAGGGAAAATAAGAGTTAATGAGGTTGATATTGTTAATCCAACTTTCAGTCATGCGGTGACTTTACACCTATCATTCAAGCCAGACGAAACCAGTCAGTTAGCTAAACTTCAAGGATGCATTAAAAATATAAAATCATGACCTACAATTTTCTGAACTCACAAACAAAACTGAAGTTATTGTGCTTTGCCCTGAACACCTCCAAACCTCATTATCCAAAAATATAGCTACTCTGGATGGTATTGCCCTGGTCTTCCAGCTCTTTATTATTTTTGTTTAGGATTTATCCTTTAACGTCCACTTAAAACAAACCTCAAGAACAGCCTTTTCCATCTTTGTAACATTGCCAAAATTAGTAACATCCTGTCTCAAAATTATGCTGAAAAACTAGTCCATGCATTTGTTACTTCCGGGCTGGACTACTATAATTCTTTATTATCAGGATGCTCAAAAATTCAGGATTGAATTTAAAACTCTTCTCCTGACCTATAAAGCTCTAAATGGTCAAGCACCACCTTATCTTGAAGAGCTCATAGTACCTTATTGCCCCACTAGAGCACTGCGCTCCCAGACTGCAGAGTTAATTGTGGTTCCTAGAGTCAAGAAGAATGGGAGCCAGAGCCTTCAGCTATTAGGCTCCTCTACTGTGGAACCAGCTTCCGGCAGACACCATCGTTTCGTTTCGTTTTCGTTTCGTTTTCGTTTCGTTTTCGTTTCGTTTCGTTTTCGTTTCGTTTTTATTTCACACGTCATCACTGTACATTCAAACACAATTCCATGGGGCACAACAATCATATACAGGACGCATGAAATGAGAACCCCAAATAAGCTACTAAAAGCTTTTCAGAGGGGGCCCAAAAACAAACACAACAACCAACACACCTCCAAAACTCAATTACCATGGACAAACAAAACCCAAACAACAAATAAACA
>NC_045740.1:25526418-25527131 GCF_008692095.1 Etheostoma spectabile | reverse complement strand
CAGCACAAATTGTAACATTTATAAAATTATCAACAATATGAAGAAAGCAATTTTTCCTTGACACATTTCTTAAAGATGGAGACAGAATGCCACAATTTTAAGTTTTCCTCAATTCAATTCAATTCAATTTTAATTATAGTATCAATTCATAACAAGAGTTATCTCAAGACACTATACAGATAGACCACACTCCAGAATTTACAAGGACCCAACAGTTCTAATAGTTTCCTCCAGAGCAAGCAACAGTGCGACAGTGGCGAGGAAAAACTTCCTTTTAGGCAGAAACCTTGGTCAGACCCAGGCTCTTGGTAGGCGGTGTCTGACGGGCCGGTTGGGGTTAGAATGAAGAGTGGCAATAACAAGTTCAAGCTCGTTCCAAATCTGCGGTCCCCTACAAACTATACTCAGGCTCGTACATTTTAACCGACGTTTTTTACCAGTAATTCGGTATTTTCCCCTTGTATCATAAGTATACAGGGGACGACTGATTGGGACAAGCTCACATAACTGGCCGTTTAACCTGTGAACAACCTGGAACATCATACAGGCATTATGATATACGTTATGTTCAGTGAGCCTCAGTAATCCAAGACGATGAAATAGAGGACGAGTGGGGGTGTTAAGCTCAGACCACGTTAATCACCACACCATCACCACATTTAAGAGTAAACTTACAACTCTCCTCTTTGATAAAGCTTACAGTTAGGGAGTGA
>NC_045740.1:25526341-25526408 GCF_008692095.1 Etheostoma spectabile | reverse complement strand
GCAGCGTTCGCCTAGACCGGCAGGGTAGTGTGCAGACGCGGCACCCCTTCTCTTCTCTACTTCTCTT
>NC_045740.1:25526165-25526331 GCF_008692095.1 Etheostoma spectabile | reverse complement strand
AGATTCATCTACCAACCCTTATAGAAGTGCCTCAGGTCTGCCTTGCACCCGCTCTTAATTATGGTGTTATAGTTTTAGACTGCCGGGGGACTTCCTTTGACACACTGAGCTCCTCTATCTTTCAATTTGTGTACATCCATGTCCCAGAAATGCTTGTTACTAACCT
>NC_045740.1:25525858-25526155 GCF_008692095.1 Etheostoma spectabile | reverse complement strand
AGTCATTCCCCAGAGTCCTTATGTTCTTTTTTGCAGGGTGTTTCCTTGGATTAGGGAGGCTCCAAAATCATGGTTGTAGCTGTCGCCGTGGTCCTGCTACACATCCTGCTATGCTCTGCGATGCCCTGCTACATCCTGCTGTGCCCTATAATGGCGTGCAGTTCCCTGCTATGCCATAAACTACTACAAACTACTATTTTTAGTCACTGTTAGCCATTATCTTTTATTAAAACTGTTATTGCTGCTATTCATTACACAACCAACCGGCCCTGTCAGACACCGCCTACCAAGAGCCTG
>NC_045740.1:25518177-25525848 GCF_008692095.1 Etheostoma spectabile | reverse complement strand
AGGTTTCTTCCTTAAAGGGAGTTTTTTGTAGCTACTGTCGCAGTAAATTCTTGCTCTGGGTGGAATTACTAGAATTGCTGGGTCCTTGTAAATTATAGTGTGTGTTCTAGACCTACTCTATCTGTAAAGTGTCTTCAGATGTTCTTGTTACGAATTGATACTATAAATAAAATTGAATTGAATATTCGTTGTCTGTGATTACTCACTCGCTTAGACGGCATCTCTGAGGGTCTTCATCCTCTTCGTCCTCTCCGTCAGTCAGTTCACTGTGGATGCTTATCACACTGGGGGCAGGACTTGGCGTGTCACCCATCAGAACTGTCACATCCCGCTGTTGTTGACTGGACAGGTCCAGCTGGCTGTTGCCATTTGGCACCACCTCTTTAAAGCAGCTCACTTCCTTCTCCGCATAATTTTTCTCTTCATCTGTGATTTGAACAACCGGTTGCCTTGTTTCTACCAGAGGTACCTCCCTCTGAGGCTGCTCTCTTTGTGCCACTGTCAGTCCAACAACATTGGCCATCTTGGGGGTCCGACATGCTGATATATGAATGTTGCTGGGGTGGGACAAGTTCCTTTAAACAAAATAATTGATATATTAGATATAAATAAAATGGCAAAGCAGTTTAACTTTACTACACAGCAGAATCTCACCTGTTGTGACTGTATCTGTTCCTTTTATTGGCTGGCTGTGGCCACACAACATGAGCTATGCCAATGTTGATTGGCTGATGGGCAGAGAGGGCTGGCATCTGATTAGTCAGGAGAGGCTGTTGCATCAGTGTGTAGTGGCTGCTGTGGGGACACACTTTCGTATTAAAGGTATGAAACAAAAAAACTAAAAAGAGGTTCTAAGAGAAACCCAACTTAATAAGATGTGCTACGTTGTTGTCATGCACAATTGTAAATGGAAAAACCTTGTTAGAATCCTGGTTAAGCATATATACATGTACAAGGAATTATGTTTTGTTACACAATCTTTAGTTTCATTCTTTGTTTTCTAGCTGTGTTAACCATTGTTTGGTTTACATTACATTTAAGAACTCATGTTACAACAGAAACCGACAGTAATCTGGTTACATTAATGCATACATACACACTGAATGCAACATAAAAGATTTTGAAGATTTAGTGGAGGTCTTAAAACAGAGAATTCCCCAGACTAAGTTTGGGTGGCTTACCCCCAGTCGCTGATTCTCTGTGGGCCGGCTGTGGTGTCGTTGGTAAGGGAGGATGGGGGTGGTGGAGGGGGGTGAGAGGGAGGAGGACCCACTGGAGTCATCTGCTGCCATGCTGTTGGGACGAGGAGCTGCTGCCCTCGGCTAGACCAGGCTTGCTACAGGGACAGAATAAGTATATCAGGGGTGTTATACAATCAGCTGTGGATCGCCATAGCTGTGACCTGTATTAAGTCCCCCATACCCACCCTGATGTTGGGGGTTGGAGGTTGACTTGGATACACAAGCTACACACCTATTTAGTATCCATGTTTAGGTCTTACCTGAGCAATTACACCAGGTCTCACTGGTAAGGGCTGTATGGGAGGAGCCTGAGTTACCATGGGAACAGAATACCCTGCTGGTTGGTTAAGATTACCTTAAAAAAAAGGAGCATAAAACAAACCATTTGTCATTCATGCAGTTCAAAAAGGCCGTGGCTAAATGTATGAGCAAAAGTAATTTTAAAAGTCAAAGTTCAGAAATTATTTATTTTTGACAATATGCCAGTATTTGAGTGCCTTAAATGTGTAATTTTCTGCCGCTAGGCGTCTCTCAATCAAAACACTGCAAAACACAGCCATTTGATAACATCGTGAAGTTGCGTGGGATTATGGGAGTTGTAGTTTACGTTGTTAAAGGTCTCATGGCATTACATTTTCACTTTATGAGTTTTCTTTAACATTAATATGAGTTCACCCAGTGGCCAGAAATGGTGATGGGTTTAAACCAAGCCCTGGGTATCCTGCTCTGCCTTTGATAAAATGAAAGCTCAGATGGGCCGATCTGGACTCTTGCCGGGCAAAGCACAGAAAGGCGAGATAACCTTGCCCCTAATTTAAATGTAGTACTTTGTAGTAACCCTAAACTGTATTGATTGGTATTGAAATATATTGATAAATTCGGTCTCTGTCCTATCCTGTCATGTTATTAATTTAAAAATTACACTGTGGCAGAAAAAAGCAGGTTTACAGTTACTGAGTAAAATTCTTTCTGTGACATTGTATGATGTACAATTACTCTTGAACATATCATCTGGTGTGTCCTGTGTTTTAATGGAAGTTAGAGTAGCTAGGGGGTCAAAGGATATATGTCGCCATTGTGTCCTGTGTCATTGAAATAAAATTACAGATTTCTCTGCATTGAACATTGTTGGAAACAATTGGGATAATGTAAGTACACAAGTCAACAAAATATATAACATGGGTAGAGTTGTTTTTTTTTACATTTTAATGCAGAAATATTACATATTGTACCTTTAACCTTGATAGTAAGTATGACCAATAAGTCAACATTGAATGTTTAAAATGTTTGTAAATTTGAGTAGATGTTAATGTAAATGCAATATTTAAAAATATATGGTTGCATCTACATCCCTAATGCAAGTTGTGTTGTGTCTACTACAAGATAATGGAAGTAAATTCATGTGTTTTGTTTTCATGTCTTAGTACACATTCGCTTTACAACATTGTCACATACAAACATTGTCACATAGTAAGAAAAAACAAACATATAGAAATAAAAAATGTTAAGTCATTGAAAACCCCTCTTAAAACACTGTAACACATTTTAAATATCCAATCTGTGAAACTTAAATTACAAAAAAGTGTTGTGTAAAAATTGCATGCAGTGTGCAGTCTGCATACCTTGCATGGTGGGAGGACAAAGAAGAAGGGCAGGTGGGAAAGGGTCAGTGCACCCAAACTGACCATTCCCAGTTGTTAGAGCTATTCCAGGATGCAACACTGAGGGAGCTGACTGGTTTAAAGTCTGCATTAGAAAAAAAGTACAAGGAGGTAGTGACGGATAAGACAGAAGAATTAACAAAACAGAGATGAAGTGGCAGGCAGATAAGAGAATATAGCAAAGAAAGAGAAAATGTGGAAAGAATAGTCCGAATATAGATTTAGAGGAAATTTGGTGAATGAAAAAAAGAGAAACAAAATGAGAGTACAGACACGGTAAGAAGATTAGCAATAATTCTTGAGCACAACCATTAACCATGTCACACCCTCATCTCCATCCCATGGGCTCACCACCTGTGGGAGGGTGCGCTGCCACATGGGTGGCGGCGAAGGTCAGGGGCCTCGACGGACCAGACCCGGGCGGCAGAGGCTGGCTCTGGGGACGTGGAACGTCACCTCTCTGTGGGGGAAGGAGCCGGAACTTGTGCGGGAGGTGGAGCGTTACCAGTTAGATCTGGTGGGGCTTACCTCTACCTCCCTGATCTGAATCAGAGTGGTTGTTGTTGGACTTCTGTGCTAGTCATGGATTGTCCATAACAAACACCCTGTTCGAACATAGGGATGCTCATAAGTGTACGTGGTACCAGAGCACCCTATGCCAAGTCAATGATCGATTTATAATTGTTTCATCTGATCTGAGGCCGTATGTTTTGGACACTCGGTGAAGGAGGGGCAAGCTGTCAACTGATCACCATCTGGTGGTGAGTTGGGTCAGGGGGTGGGGGAGGACTCTGGACAGACCTGGTAAGCCCAAACGCGTAGTGCGGGTAAATTGGCAACGTCTGGAGGAGGCCCCTGTCCGACGGACTTTCAACTCACACCTCCGGCGGAGCTTTTCGTGCATCCCTGTGGAGGCTGGGGGCATTGAACCTGAGTGGAAAATGTTCAAAGTTTCCATTGCTGAAGCTGCGGCGGGGAGCTGTGGTCTTAGGGTCTTAGGTGCTTCAAGGGGCGGTAACCCACGAACACCCTGGTGGACACCGGTGGTCAGGGAAGCCGTCCGACTGAAGAAGGAGTCCTTCCGGGATATGTTTTCCCAGAGGACTCATGACGCAGTTGCAAGGTACCGACGGGCCCGAAGGGCTGCAGCCTCTGCCGTGACAGAGGCAAAGCAGCGGGTGTGGGAGAAGTTCGGAGAAGACATGGAGAAGGACTTTCGGTCGGCACCAAGGTGCTTCTGGAAAACCGTTCGCCACCAGGAGGGGAAGCGGACTCATCCAGCTGTATACAGTAAGGATGGGACGTTGTTGACCTCAACTGGGGAGGTAATAGACGGTGGAAGGAGCACTTTGAGGAACTCCTAAATCCAGCTGACACGTCCTCTGTGTTGGAGCAGAGCTGGAGGATGATGGGGATTATCGTCATTTTCCCTGGTGGAGGTCGCTGAGGTAGTCAAACAACTCCACAGCGGCAAAGCCCCAGGGATTGATGAGATCCGTCCAGAAATGCTGAAGGCTCTGGGTGTGGAGGGGCTGTCTTGGTTGACACGCCTCTTCAACATTGCGTGGAAGTCTGGGACAGTGCCGAAGGAGTGGCAGACTGGGGTGGTGGTTCCCCTCTTCAAAAAGGGGGACCAGAGGGTGTGTGCCAATTACAGGGGTATCACACTTCTCAGCCTCCCTGGTAAAGTCTACTCCAAGGTGCTGGAAAGGAGGGTTCGGCCGATAGTCGAACCTCTGATTGAAGAGGAACAATGCGGATTCCGTCCTGGTCGTGGAACAACGGACCAGATCTTTACTCTCGCAAGGATCCTGGAGGGAGCCTGGGAGTATGCCCAACCAGTCTACATGTGTTTTGTGGATCTGGAGAAGGCGTATGACCGGGTCCCCCGGGAGAAACTGTGGGAGGTGCTGCGGGAGTATGGAGTGAGGGGGTCCCTTCTTAGGGCCATCCAATCTCTGTATGACCAAAGCGAGAGCTGTGTCCGGGTTCTCGGCAGTAAGTCGGACTCGTTCCAGGTGAGGGTTGGCCTCTGCCAGGGCTGCGCTTTGTCACCAATCCTGTTTATAATATTTATGGACAGGATATCGAGGCGTAGTTGGGGCGGGGAGGGGTTGCAGTTTGGTGGGCTTAGGATCTCATCGCGGCTTTTTGCAGATGATGTGGTCCTGATGGCGTCATCGGTCTGTGACCTTCATCACTCTCTGGATCGGTTTCGCAGCCGAGTGTGAAGCGCTGGGATGAGGATCAGCACCTCTAAATCTGAGGCCTGGTTCCAGCAAAACCGATGGAGTGCTTCTCTCGGGTAGGGAGTGAGTCCTTACCCCAAGTGAAGGAGTTTAAGTACCTTGGGGTCTTGTTTGCGAGTGGGGGACTATGGAGCGTGAGATTGGTCGGGAGATCGGAGCAGCTGGTGCGTATACATTCTGTTTATCGCACCGTGGTGACGAAAAGAGAGCTGAGCCAGAAGGCAAAGCTCTCGATCTACCGGGCAATTTTTGTTCCTACCCTCACATGGTCATGAAGGCTGGGTCATGACCGAAAGAACGAATCCAGGGTACAACGGCCGAAATGGGTTTCCTCAGGAGGGTGGCTGGCGTCTCCCTTAGAGATAGGGTGAGAAGCACAGTCATCCGAGGAGCTCGGAGTAGAGCCGCTGCTCCTTCGCGTCGAAAGGAGCCAGTTGAGGTGGTTCGGCACTGGTAGGATGCCTCCTGGGCGCCTCCTAGGGAGGTGTTCCAGGCATGTCCAGCTGGGAGGAGGCCCCGGGGAAGACCTAGGACTAGGTGGAGAGATTATATCTAGAACCTGGCCTGGGAACGCCTCGGGATCCCCCAGTCGGAGCTGGTTGATGTGGCTCGGGAAAGGGAATTTTTGGGGTCCCTACTGAGCTCTGCTGCCCCCGCGACCCGACACCGGATAAGCGGATGAAGATGGATGGATGGATGGATCAGTGAGAATAACGAAAACCGATATTCTGAGATAATACATTATAGCACCTTCTTCCCTGAAGAGGGCAACATTAGGTCATCAGCAAAATAACATTAGCAAAAATTGCAAATATTTATAGATGTTTCTGTTTATTATTTATTTATGTTCTCCTGACTGAAATGGGGTGTGACAATGTGAAAAAGTACTAGTAGCAAACATTCACACTTTTACAGTATCTCACCTGAGTGTGGACCGGTATGTTGCTGTAGCCTAGAGGGAGGCCAGAGGAGGCAGTGGGGGCTACAGGGGGTCTTGAGAAATGAATTGTGTTCTGATTTATAGCGTCAAAGACTGCATTGGTGGGCCGACTGTGGCACATGTCCATGATACGGAAAGATGACTGCACACTGGAGAGAACAGGAGGAGATGTAGTGGGGTGAGGAGGAATGTTTTATGACTGGAGTTCAATCTACAGTCACCAATAATGCACTGATGCCATACCTTTGTACATGGCTAGTTCATACAGGAGTGAATGAAGAAACAATAAAACAAACAATAGCGTGCAGCCAACAAATTTTGTGTCAATGTGAGTTGTAGTGGCCTTACTGGTTACTGTGTGGGTAGTCCAGTAGATGAGTCATAGTGAGGAAGGGGTGATTGAGGACGCTGGAGGGAACAGTCCTGTCACCAGCATCAATCAGCAACATGCTCTTGAGCAGAGACACAAACTCCCTCCGGTCTGCCTTCTCTGCTTGCATGTCACTGTTATCAGGACTCAGGACCAAGTTCACCTGATAGATGGAAGCAGTAAGGCACACAGAGAGAAAACACTGTTTATGAGAACCACACAGGGCAACAGTTAAAGTCACATTTAATTTAAAACCCAGGAGCACCTCAACTAAAAGCTGATCTGATTGTTTTACAGCCGCGATCACACTGCTGCGTATTCAAATTTGAATCTGAAATTGTCCGTGATCTTGTCCCTCTTATATTGGATTTGTTTGAAAGGGTTTAAATTTGATTTAAAAGTAATTGGGTCTGGTTAGACTCACGTGTGCTATGTCACCCAGACAGCTGAAGATGTACTTTCTGGCCTCTTTGGATTTAAGTCCCGTCTCTTTCTCATGCTCTTCTGTTGTCTGGAGGAAGTACAGAGTTATTAAGACAACAAAAAAATCTCAAGAATGTAGGTGCAGTATTTAAAGATGGTTGTAAAGACAGGTTTTTGCATATCTGTGTATTGAAAGCTACCACTTGATTTGTCATGTTTAAATGATCAGGAGTTGTTGGGTTTTTGATGGGAAGTACATTGACATTTAAACATTAGGCCCACATTCATATAAAATGTATTTATAGTCAGCTCTGCAGGTAGTCCAAACCGTTTCACATTCCCCAGAGTTTTCCTCAGGACCTGCTGGCTTTTTCTTGTTTTGAAAAGCATATGCATTTGTTTTCATTGGTAACATACTGCCAATTTATACTTTTTCCCTTGTTGCAAGGACTTTCACTTGAATTTCAAATGAATCTCTTGCATTTTAATTTCAATTTCCCAGTTAATCTGTGTGTCTGTATGTCCCCACCACCACTAAAGGACTGTAGACGATGTGTTGTTGACAGGAGGATGTGTACTTTGTGGTTGCAAGTTTATAATATGTTTTGCGTGTGATTGTATATTTGTGTGATTTGTGTGCAGGTACCTTTAGTCTCCAGGAGGCGTAAGGAGAGTTGGACTCTTTGGAGAAGAAACGAGAGGTCTTGGTCCCCTTGTTGAGCAGCTGCTCGGCAGGCAGGCCCTGAGTCTGAGAGATGTACCGGATCTGACAGAGAAAAAAAAAAAA
>NC_045740.1:25515846-25518167 GCF_008692095.1 Etheostoma spectabile | reverse complement strand
GGGGGGGGGGGGAGAAAGAGAGAAAGGAACAGGCAGAGAAAATGACCAAGATAAATTAATAAGAAAACTAAAAGAAAAATTCAAGTAAATTCGAAGATAGCCATTGGTTTACATCACACCAACTTGACAAAATAAGGTAATCAACTTCAATCAATTTTTACTTGTTTTACTCAGCTACTGAAAATACTGCCTTTACTTCAACTGATGAATTCCAATCATATACAAGTTTGAACCCTATGTCAGCAGCCTATTACTGTGGAGGTAAACTTATGAGACTTTATTTTTACTATTTTACTTGCTAATCAACTCATACCATAAAGGAGATAAAGAAAAAAAATGTTTATCAGGAAGAGAAAGGAAAAATTATCAAGGCTAGAAGTGAATACCCTGAACTGGCTGAGATTTAAAAGACAAATGGAAAGGCTAGTTCAAACTCGATTTAGACTATATTTGCAAATTGTTATACTGGAAGTAAATAGTATGGCCTAAAGTGTGTTACTTTGCATTGCTTTTTGATCATTAGAAGTAAACAAAATGATAATCTTAAAATAGAAGATATACTGTCTCTCACATCACATAAATTATGAACAGTTAAGTAAGTGGTCTTGAAGAGGATTCTTTTTTTCTGTCTTGGCCTTCACTGTCTCTCATGGACTCGGTTTTGACTTGGACTTTAACCTCTTTTGACTCAGTCTCACTTGCGTAGTCCTGGTCTTGGACTTGTCTTGGACTCAACAAAGGTAGATTGATAACAGCTCGGCCTTCAGAGAAGCCGCCCCACACCAAACTCCAATATCAGAATACATTTGTGTCGTTTTTTAACTATAAAAAAACTCTTTAATGCTCATCTACTCCTTTATGATGTGTATTTCAGGATAAGGATAAAAAGAGAGTTTTTTCATCAAACTTTTATTTGCCAGTTTGGACTTTGAGGAGGAGGGTGAAAGGAGAGAACATCTGTCTTCTGCAGCCTAAGCCTGCTTCTCCAAACATCACAGCTAGCATACATATCTTCCATGAGTTCACTTGGAAATCCCAAACAGCAAATATGTTAAGTTGTTTTTTCTCTGCCGTTTTTTCACATAGAACTGAGATTATGCGGAGGTCTGCTGTGGCAACCACTAACCTAAGCTAACTATCAAAGCTAATGTTAGGCTCTATGTGAAAAAAAGAGCAGAGGGAAACTTACTTGCAGTTTTTGAGTTTCAGCTGAACTTGTGAAAGCAGTTACGGTAAAGACTTTAGCGGCAGACTAGTGCACTTGTAGCATATATGCTGACCCTGTCAGGTTCTGGAAGAATTGCACTCATAAAAACAAAACAAGTACCATCACGGATTTAGAAGTTTGGCATCAACTTGGTACCAAAGTATTGGATCTCATGACATCCCTACTCATAACTGTTTTCTTTCTCACCTGACACAGACATATTCTATTGCAAAAAAGAGTTTGTTGTAATTAACTTGAATCATGTGAATTCATTCCTTGTTTTAACAGTTTTTTCAAACATGTCTCTGACTAAGTTAGATTGCCCTACTGACCATAAAAAAACTTGTTGTTAATCTGTTTCTTTTGTTTTGTCATTTTGTTTGTGTTCAGATCAAGAAAAAAATAAAATCCTTAAAAAATGTGTGGTTTCCAGCACTGTTTGATTTGCAAGTTATACATTTATACTTTACATTAGGGCTGTGCAATTAACCAAAATTGAACTGGGATTATGATTTCGGCTCCCAACGATCACAAAAACAGAATGATCGAGAAAAACAATTATTTAGTGTTTTATGTTTTGCAAGTAAAATCTTATTTTCTCTAGTGTTCTGAAAGAAAAAATAAAGTTTAAATAGGATAAGTATTAAGGAAAATTTCACAATGGTATGTGTGTTTTTATGGTTGATTTATTTAACTTTTTCCACTGTTTTTTAAGTTCAATAGTTGCGACATCTTTTCAGAAGTCAACCAGTAATCGTGTTAAATTATCGCAATTTCAATACTGACTGAAATAATTGTGATTATATTTTTGATGATATTTTTTCCCATAATCGACCAGCCCTACTTTACATGGTTCATTTTACAGGAGTTTACCAGATATGTGCTGACTTTTCCCAAAAATTCATTCAGCTCTCTGGCCTGCCCAGTCATGATTATCCCTCTCAAAATTCCATGATACTCCAGAAATACCATGGCCAATGGAAATCCCAGAGTGATACATTTTACAGACTGTATGTGTGTGCATGAATGTACGTGCTCGTGTCTATGGCCCAAAGCAAACACACCGACCAGAACCTGCTGATGGTGCAATTAACACTCACCACAGTGTGTGTGT
>NC_045740.1:25514799-25515836 GCF_008692095.1 Etheostoma spectabile | reverse complement strand
GTGTGTGTGTTTCTACAATCAGGCTTATGCTTATAAATACATTTTGCTGTGTAGAGTGGAACTGCACTGAGCCTTGGCATAGCGCAGCATACTTTCGGTACCTCAATATGCACGAGTGAGTGTGTGTCCGGTAGAGGGTGACAATTTTTTGGGACTCCCGCGGGTCAATATATTCCCACGGGAGTCCCGCGGTACGGTAGTCAATTTTACTGTTGGTCACGTGATAGGAGCAGAATAGAGCATAGAAATCAAGCCGCTCAGTTTAACTGCAAACTGGTACCGGTCAGAGAGGCGTGTTTACTTTGTATCTTGGTCCTCCGGTGTGTCCATCAATAGCCTCCAGTCAGCTTTTAATTAGCATACATTTGTAACAGTTTGTTTTGTTACGGTATGAACTTAATCGTAGGAAAGTCAAAAAAATATATAAGACCTTTGTAAAAAATCCAAGACTTTGTACACCAAATTCAAGGCTTTTAAGGCCTTAATTTGAGATTATAAAATGTTAGACTTTGTCAATGTTAATACTCCGTGGGTACCCTGGACTGTGTATGGTTTGTGTGGGCTGTGTGTGTTCTTGCTGCTACAGAGATTAAAACAGAACTATAGAGATGGAAAGGGTTTACGTGTTAATGGCCCATCAGCCAAACTAAAGGATACAGACGCTTCTGGGTGCCTGGCATTTATAGTACCCTTAAAGTCTGGTGTTTGGTGTTTTTTGGTGTTAAGGCAACGTTGGAGGCAAAAAACACCATTGAGCCTAAAGACTGCCGATGCTTGTGTTTAACACAAACACAAACAAGCCATCAATTCTTTTAAAAATGACAATGAACATGAATGTTTTGTCCTGGCGTGTACTATAAAGCTGACTACAATTGAACAAATTTGCTCTTTGCGCACCACTAGGTAGGGCACAGAGGCAAAGCACAGCACCGGTATACATCATCAAAAAGTGTGCAGGGAAGCTATTTATTAGGGATAAGCGAGTACAGCATTATCTGTATCTGTTTATCACATGAATTATCTGTATCCGGATCCGT
>NC_045740.1:25514550-25514789 GCF_008692095.1 Etheostoma spectabile | reverse complement strand
GACTGGGCGGGGCCTAACCCGGAAGTGGTCAGATTTAACCCGGAAGTAAATTGGGTTGTCTTGAAATGTGTGGGGCTTTAACCGGTATGTTATTTTAAGCATGCAATTGATATGGGTTGTTCAAAATTGTTATATTTATTACTGTTTAGAAAACTATTTGCTAAAGCTGTGATTATCATAGACCGCAGCGCGGCCAGTTGAGGATTTGTATTCAATCCGAGCACGGATATTGACTCATA
>NC_045740.1:25512905-25514540 GCF_008692095.1 Etheostoma spectabile | reverse complement strand
AATACTTGTACTCGGCAAAAGTGCTTTATCCGTACCGGATACTCGTTTCAGCCGAGAACTCTGATCATCCCTACTATTTAAACACAGCTGCTGTCCGACCGTTTTGTGTATGATAAACCTATAGATTTTATGATTATTGTTATGGTAGTTTTTTTAAAGATATATTTCAGTCTTCATATACAACATAAAACTGTGTGATGTATTTGAGTTTAAGGCTATGTTTACACAAAAACTGAAGAGAAAATGCATTGTCGTTGCGCTGTCAATTCTTATTCCACGTTTAGATGAGAGTTTTGGGGGGGAAATCATAGACAGTTAAAGAAATGGACCAACAGATCCTGTTACTGTGGACGGAGACCAGTGAAGGATATTAGAAGCACCTTTTCAGGTGAGTGCTGAGCATTACAGCGCAGCCTCCAACTGAGCTTGACGACGTAGATGTGATGTGAGCAACGTGTCTGAAAGTTTTAAGTCTTCTGGAAGCTGTGCCAAGAGAAATCTCAATAATTCTGAATCTTCCGGGGTCGAAGAGCGTTAGGAGATAACATAGGTGCAGGCTAATTATTGCTAACTAAAATGCTAGTTAACATTAGTCATTACATCTAAATTGCTAATGTAAGTCAAAACTGTCTGCAAGCTTATCCTGTACTGCACAGTAATTCCTCTCCTATCCGACAGCAAGTCGCTTTGTTATGACACAATCATTAGCCTATTTTTACAAAAAAATCTGCTACAGAGCCATAACGTGAGATACAATGATGCAATGGAGCCTTTACTATATTGACGTGTTTCTTTAGAAATGAACAATGGACAAATAGACTCTTTAAACGCTTCAGATGTAAAGTTATCTGCTGTCAAAGTAACGTCAAAATAAATGGCAGTAAATGGAAAGCTAACGGTGGCTTATGTTTTTTTTCCACTATTGGTAACAGCTCGACACGACGCATTCTGCGTCCGTTTTCCATTGCAGATTGAGTAACGCCTCAGCGTGGCTGGTCACCATAGCTACGCGTGATGTAATTTTCAACGCGACTCACAACAGCACGTCGGCTACTCGCCACAGCCAGAAGAAATGTTTTGTTTCAAAAGAAGCTGAAGGAAGCAACAAAAATCACCACTAAAAAAAACAGGAGTTTGGGAATTCCGACGGAGTTCAGACGTTGTTCGCCGACACAAAAGGGTAAGTTAAGTTTCCTGGTAACGTTAGCTAACATTTGCATGTGTTAGGGGCCCCGGTCAGTATTTACTATACGCTATATAAAGTACATGAACTTTAGCAACCATGATTACACACCAAAACGTGTTTGTGTTTCAGAGCATTCACGCTTTGCAAAATCGCCGCCGCAGACCGTCTGGTGGGCAATGTCCAACTGGTGAAATCTCTGGTTCTGACCTGCTGTGCTTCGTATAATCTTCATGAGAGTCATGGAGAGGCTTATGACAACGACTGGGATGCATTTTGGGACAGCAGAGCCGGGGCGGACACTGTCACAGGGTGCAGAGGAAGAAGACCAGAATGTACGGGAGGGTTTGATGCGCTACTTGAAAAGTTAAATAAAAACTTTTCTTTGATATATTGTCTTGTTTTTTTTAAAGTAACAGTGTGCAATATTGGAAACGACATAAAGCCCCTAA
>NC_045740.1:25512750-25512895 GCF_008692095.1 Etheostoma spectabile | reverse complement strand
AATATTGAACATTTGAAAAGTGAGAATAGTGCAGAGAGTAGATAATCTGTTGGTGTCTGGCTAGACTTTTTTTTTAAATGTCCCATTTATTCTGGACACACACTCCGTACTCTTGTTTGCTAAAAACGCAGTGATCCGACCAACC
>NC_045740.1:25512640-25512740 GCF_008692095.1 Etheostoma spectabile | reverse complement strand
AGGTTTCCACGTCACCTTTTGGTATCGCCTCAGCTCTCTTGGAACCTCGACTGAGGTAGTACTAAAAAAACGTACCTGGTAGCGGGTCCCAGGGACTTTT
>NC_045740.1:25512290-25512630 GCF_008692095.1 Etheostoma spectabile | reverse complement strand
GAAAACCAAAAAAGGCAAGTAGAGTTGAGGCAAGTCGAGTAGATACCACGCAGTGGAAAACCGCCATTAGTAGCATTAAAATGGTTCCATAGGAGGTACGCTTAGAGAGGAGAGGCTTACCCCCTTGGGGAAAATCTGCATATATATGGTGACGCAAAAGCGTGTGAAATTTGATGTAGTATGCACTCTAGGCGGCTAGGTGGCAGTGTGAAGCACTGCAACACAACACCACCAAGTCCACACGCCTGCGTACAACCTTCCTTCTACTTCTCTCCCAAGTAGTGCAAAACCAAGACATGGCGAATCCAACAAAAGCTGACAATTTTGTCTGGACAGACAA
>NC_045740.1:25504583-25512280 GCF_008692095.1 Etheostoma spectabile | reverse complement strand
TTGCATGTTTGTCTGATGATGACCGACATAGTCAACCCTGATAAGCCACAGCACAGCACCCACGGGAGCATTACAAATATCCTGAGCCTTGCAGCCCTTCAGCCACTGCTTGAGCTCTCGCGCTCTGCCTCTCGCTCTCGGACTTGTCATTTAATAACTGTAGTGGATTAACATAATAACCATGATCGCTTGAGTAGACTACTATGCCACCGACCGATACAGGAGCACAGCTGTGAACCAGTGATGAGATAATATATATCGCAGTTAGTCTCAAATAAAACTACTGCTCTGCCTGGATACAATTCGGATTTCAAGCTACGTTGTTTGGCTTGATTTCAAACCAGTTTGAAAATTTCTACACAGGTCCAAGCCTATTCTGATGGTCTGAAACAGCAACATTTGTTCACTGACATTGATGCTACAGTACACCATCACAGCTCATCTCTGCATGCTGTAATCTGTTTACATTTGACAGTTGGCTAATTTTTTGTTCTCTGATTGGTTGTAGGTCTATCCAATTGTGTCCAAAGGGATTTGAGCCGTTAAAAAACCTTAAACCAAAAATTAACGGATAAGTTTTGATGCTCATTTGCATTTGGTCAGGCATTGTCAGGCTAGGGCTCTATGCAATCTTCTTTCAAACATTTGGTTTGAAAAGAATATAATTAACATAATAAATACCAAGACATGGCAATACCAGGAAGGTCAAGTTTTTCTTTTCCCAATTTTCTAAACTCATACACTGTAAACATGATGGGCTTAATTATAGTCTTCACAGAGTTGCCTATAGTCAAACAGAGGGTAATCCCATACTGGTCTGTGAATGTGGCTGGAGCTTTTTCCCATGCTCCCTCTCCCTCGCTGGGGGACTCCATACAAAGTCCCAGTGGTGTAGTTAAGACCACATAACCCTGTGGGAAGATCATCACATATTGCCAAGAACAATTTTCTGATTTACTTAGCTCAGATACGTTTTAGGTGGATTTTCATGATGGATTCATGATTTTACACAGGTGTACCTAGATAATTAAAGTAGATTTATGTTTACATTTTGACTACTGGGAAAGCAGACTGAAGAATTCTATAATAATATGTCATTCTGTTTATTTTGTCCACTCGACTCCCTCATCCTCGGTGGGAGAGAGGGATGTCAATTTCTCCTTATACCCTTTGAGTATATGTGTGTGTGCATGCGTGCGTGTGATACAATAGCAGGTAGTTCTTATGAGAGTGTGAAAAATGTTACCTGGTCGTACTCCAGCGCTCCAGGGTAGAGGGGCCAGCCCAGAAAGAGCTCAGCTATCACACATCCCAGTGACCACATGTCTATGGCCTCACAAAATGGTAGGCCCAAAATGATCTCTGGAGCTCTAGAGAGAAAGGAGAGGGAGATAAGTTACTCTGTCAGAGCCCGGAGGACAACATGTCCATGGATTTATAAGAATGGCATCGAGAACCAGTATTAAACCGGTATCGGTTCCAGACTGGTCAGTACCGTGGTATTGATAAGCTCCTGAACAAACAATCCTGCTCAGTTTTTGTAAGTCTGCCGGGCGCACATTGGGTCTAAGCATGTAAATAATAATTTTTTAACTAAAACTGGTTAGGCTACACAACAAGTAGCAAACTTCTTTGAGGAATAACTCAGTGCATATGTGTGTACAATGTAAGCCAGTGAGAGAGAAAAAGAGAAAGAGCGTGTGATGGTAAGTATAACAGCTGGAACACCCTAGGCACGTAAGCGTTGCGTATAGCAGCTATATATAGCAGCCGGTCTTCTATTATTGGTCACTTGCTCCAGCCAGGCAGGACTGGAGTGTTTTTTAAGCTAATGCAGTGTTAACATTGTCAGTGCAGTCAGTCTCAGAATCCTGAGTGAAACAACCCAGCGGTGAATCAGACACTCCCAGAGATTCCAGAAAACACAATCAGAGCTGACTGGGCTTTTTTGAAAGGAGTCATTAAAGAGACAGGTGCTCCAACAGAACATCTGATACAACGTGAATGTAAAAATGAACTGTTACCTCCTATGTCAGCTCTAGCCACTGAAAAAAATAAGCAGAGGAATCAGGCCAATTACAAAAGCTGGTGAGTCTGACATCATGTTGCCTGAGCTCATTACTATTCATGAGCTCGCCCAGTTGCGCTGGGTAAAGGATACTGATAGCCAGGCTCTCATTCTAGCTGTTAGCCAATCAAAGTTAAGCAGCTTAGCTCATTGAATATTAATGAGGACTGGCACAAATTGAGCTGAGTCTTCTTGCAGGCTTTCTATACCACACTTAAAATGGCTTGAAACAAGGTAACCAAAGGGAGTTTTCCAAAAAGAAATGTTACAAAGTCCATGGTAGAACTTCAGATATTACCACAAAGTAATGATATGTGTGGCAAGGCACCTTTAAGGAAGCAACCTCTTTAAATTGACATGTGGCACCTATTCACATTAATGATGTATTAATTCAGAACTAAAAATATAACTGCCATGTCCATGTCAACATTCCAGAGTTGAATCAAAAACTGTTTTGGGAACATTTTTATTTATGCAAATAAATCAAAAAGGAGGATAACGAAAACTAATTGAAAACACCAGGCATGAATCTCACCACTGTGTGGCTTATTGACTACACAAATGTTAACTTGATCACTTCCGATAACGTGCAGCTCACAGTCGCTTCCCCAAGCTTTTCAGTGGAAACCACATGCAGTGACACAGAGCTATGTCTACATGTCAACAAAACTGGAGGCACATATCCAATTAATCATCATTAGTGGTGCAGAATACTTCAGGTAATCAAAAAAGTGGTAGGGACATATGCAAACTGTTCCTACAGACTGGTGTACAGAGATCCAGAGAGTCAGTGGATATAAGAGCAGCATATTAAAACCAGGTGAAAACAGGGTTATAAATTACTCCCATGGGTGTGGGGTTGGGAGAAGGGAGGCAGTCAACCTAGCTATGTGGAGATGTCAGAGAAGGACGCTAAACATACTAAACAGTCCAAAGAGCAGGACAGAATGACTCTGGATGGTAGCCCTACACGATTTGGGGGAAAATATAAATCACGATTTTTTAGCTTAGAACTGATATCACATTTCTCTGCCACGATTTCTTTTTTTTTTCACTAAGTGTAATGTTTATTGCGCACATGAACCCTGACAAAACAAAACAAATTGGCAGTACCAAACACCTTTTTGGCACCTATAGCACATTGTGCATCACCACAAGCCCGTAAACATACATGCCTCAATGAAGAGAAGGGAGCGCATTGCAGCGCTTGGGAGTGCTTTAAAATCTATTTCATACAGTCTGTTTAAAAATCAAATAAGAAAGTAGTAGCATTTGTGAAGCCGACGGCTTGTGAAATTAAATGAGTATTAAATCAAAGTCATAAAAAAAAAAAAAATCCAAGTTAAAAAATCAAATTGTGAACAGGATGAATCTAGGTCTCGATTTTTCAATGAATAATTGTGCAGGCCTACTGGACGGTAAATTTGAGATCACAATTAGCTTACCCTATCCCTAATAGGTCCAGTGATGACAATGCACCTTAGCTGGCTTATCAGCGCCAGCCACAAGTGTAAAATATAGGGCCTGTGGATGAGAGGGAGAGTTGACTGTTGGAAGTCATACATAAATCCAACCTATTTCAAAAGTGTTACATCAAATTGATCACTATCAAGTCTTAATCCAACAGCAGACCCATTTCAAGGTGATACTGGGTAAAAAAATATAATTTACAGAATTATGTGCTAGATAATTAGTGATAACCATTGTGACAAAGCACAGCATCAACAAAAACTGAACATGCTAAGAATTTAATGCACGGGCTTTTGAATGCCATTAGATTGGTGATCCTATTTTTATGGGGTATTTCAGTTGACATTTTAAGGAACATACTGACAACTTTTAAACAGCGGTCCCCAGCCCAGGGGGCTGGGAACCGCGGTAGCAAAGCTTTGCAGTTCACAAAGCAGGGCTGTGGAACCTTATTGTTTTTCTAAGGATTAATCATCGTCATATTAATATTTTTCTCCACGGAAAACTCACATTACAGCAGGGTGTGCAATTTTCAGGACTGGTCCAAAACTCTGCAAGGACCTCGGGCGCAACAATTGACCGGCTATGGCAATGCATTTGGCCCTATAACTCCCAAACCGTACATCGGACATTTAAAAACCAGATATCCACGAGTTCCCTGGATCTAATTGAATCTTGAGATATAGGCCACGCCAATTTCCGCATAGACTTTTGATTTATCAAAAAACAACTTTTTCAAGCTCCTCTTAGACCGTGCGATTGATCTGCATGAAACTTGGTAAATAGTATCTCCAGACAGACCTGACAAAAAGTTATTAAAATAATTTTTATAGAATAAAATTTGTGCATATTACGCCCAAACATATTGTGTAAACAACTATGAAAACACCAAATTTTCCATATCTCGGACAAAATAAATGCTGTCAAATCCAACTTTAGATTAATCTTTAGTATGACCCTCTGAGGCTCCAAAACAAATGTAACAAAATTGGCCACTAGGGGGGCGCTACAAGTACAAAATGTTTATATCTCATGAACGGCTCATCTGATTTTTACAAAATTTGATGGGTACCATCTAGGGCCACTCATGAGGCGTCCCTTACAGTGGAGTATTGACCTATGGGACCCACATTTGGATTAACCACTTACACTAAAGTGAATTGCCTTAAATTAACAGGGTAGAGGTGGAATGGGTAGTTGACCTGACTTACCAAAAATAACACTAGGTGGCGCTACAAGGACGTTAAATGTGTTGTGTTACATCCCACCACAACCCTCTGTACAAAATCTGGCAAAGATTGGCCAATAGGAGGCGCTATGATCAACGTTTATTTGTTTTGTCAAAAAAAATCACTGCATTTAAATGGGAAATTTTCAATTGCAATATCTTTGCCACAGTATACGCTATCAACACAAAACCTGGTATGATTGTTTGGCATGCCGCTCGGAGGCTCTCTACCAAATTTGGTAAAGATAAGCCATTAGGGGGTGCTATAATCAACATAGACCATTTTGAGCCCTTTTATCTTTTCTGAGGTCGAGTGCGTTGTTCATGACGACAAACAGCACTTCTGATTCATAACTTTGTAACTTAATAATATTAATAGTAGAAATATACAGTGTTTTGGAGCTAAAAACAAACAGTTGCCCTGTTCTGCTGATGTCTTTGTTGTCTTCCTATCCCTGACAGAAAGTTTTGTATCCAACCAAGAAGCCCAGACGTTTTTGGGGTCATTTGCACAATGATTAATCCATACTGTTACATGCAAGACACTATACTTCACTATATGTAGGAAATGTAATTATATATAATTTGTCTGTTATATGAGCTATAATGTTAAATATGTTTGTTTTGGGTTCTGCTTTTGCATGCTCCTTGGTTCACTGATGTCAACTTGCGTCAAGATGACTGGCACAACGAGGACCCTCCGGTCATAACTGCTTGAAGTTCTAGTATTTATCTTGTGACTGACTTGAAACCTTGTGATTTGAATGTTTAATGAACAAATTACTGTCTTTCCTCCATCTATAGATGGTGCTTTCTATTGGCGGAGAAGGCAGATTGAGCCTCATGTATTTACTTTCAAAGTAGCATGTATAAATAGGTCATGATTAAGATACCACCTTTGCCTCATTTTGAAAGCTCTCATCATTATATGGTAGGTTTTACATTTTTTATGACGCTATTCCACCCAAAAATTAAAGGCAACTGCATTCAGTTAAGCTTAAGAATACCACAGAGAATGGCACATAACTGTCTCTATGCAAGAAACAACAGTCTCATCAACATTTATTCAGGGATCACAAAGCGAACGTTACACCAATGACGTACATGCAGTTTTACCGCAACAAAGAACTAAATCTCTTCCAACAAACGGAATTTGTTACTTACACAATTCAAATGGGACTAGTAATCTTGCAGCAGTAGTGTATGAAAACAATGGGCTATTAGGCCTGGACACAACAGCTGAGCAACAGTGATGCAAATAGTAACCACTGCTGTGACAACCACAGTTGCCAAGGAATAACCGGATGCAAAATCATAATGTAACAGTATTACAGGGTGATAAATGGGGCCTTTCCTCAACATTCTATGTGTGAATGACTGACCATGTGTGTGTGCGTCTATGGCCCCGTTTTCACCTGGGTTTAAAATCGGAATTACGTACTGAAACCACTAAGAATGAATTGTGTGTTTTGGATGTTATTCTCATACTGACAATGACGCACTGCACTTCTACTACTATTATTACTAGTCATAAAATTGCTTCAATTATTTTTAAAGTTACTATAATTGCCACTGCTCATCATGTCAGTCCATTTTACTCACTGCTATAATTATTATGAGTCATATTTCTGTATAGCTGTCGCCCTCCGGTCGAGGCAGAAGGTGACCTACCAAGACCCAGGGTCTGCCTGAGGTTTCTGTTTAAGGAGGTTTTCCCTTGCCGCTGCCACACCAAATGCTTGCCCCTTAGGGGGAATTGTTGGGTCTCTGTAAATTATAGTGTGGTCAAGACCTACTCTATCTGTAAAGTGTCTCACCCAGACGTTTCTCTGTTCTTGGCTGAGATGGACAGCAGAGTGCAGCAGTGTTTCAGTTAAAGTTTACACTCACTGTATAAATTAGCGGACGTTTAGAAAGTGGCTTAATCTTGAACAACAGATAGAACAGGGTAAATTTCAGCCTACATGCACATTTTATTTTTCAGTTTAACATTGTTGCAACAGAGTAGCTAATATTGGTAGTTGTAGTTGTAGCAACAAGTTAGTGGGCTGAAGTCCCAGTAAAGACCTAACTAACCTGATGAGGGATAATGTTATTTTACAATATTATACAGTATTGAAGAAAAAAAAGAATGTCCAAATCACAAAATAAAAAAAAAGTATTTTGTTCCTAAAATCATATAATCATGATAAATAACGGTGATCTCAATATTGCTCTAAATGACGTGATTATAATTTTGGCAATAATCAGACATACAACCCACAGTTAATCTGCAGGAAAGAAATAATCCATGATGATCACAAATTAAACACATCCCATTGGATTATTAATGGCGTGGGACAGCAGACCAAGTTACACATGAGTGAACAAACATGTGAAGAAAAAAGAGCAATACACAATGGAAGCCAATGTCACCTGAAATAAACCAATAAATAGAACACTAAATATAAGTGGCATGTGATTACTTTCTATTAATGTTTTTAAATACTTGCACAAAGTCCTTTCTTGTTAAAGGATGGCAACACAATTAAAAGTCTCTATTGATAGACCTGTTCTTAAAAACTGATATTGTATTATTATTATTATTTTATTTACAAAAATATTTGTTTATGAAATTAAATGATTTTTAAAAGGAAAGAACAGAGAGAGAAGGGGGTCGGAAAACAGTGTTTCCTCATGTGAAACTGTTGCTCTGGACAACATCAGTTTCACAAGGGAACAAGGGATTTAGAAACAAATACACCACTTACTTTGTATACCCAGCAGGTATGGGTCAACCGTCATGATACTGTGCATGGCTTCCCCACTGACCATCAGACCAAAATAGGACAGACTGTCACTCCCCGAGTGCAGATGTGAGCTGCACATGCTCAGATTTAAACGGTTTAAGGCATAAAGTTTCATACTAAAATTTGTGAAATCCATGAAATA
>NC_045740.1:25497288-25504573 GCF_008692095.1 Etheostoma spectabile | reverse complement strand
CTCATTACAAACAATAACAGAAGATGGGAATTACTTCAAAAACGTTTTAGCTATCTATGATTGTTTGATTGCTATCGTTAGCTCAAAGCGCCATATTAGTGACAGCCTTTGCTGTGTTTGATTGCTAGCTTGTACCTAAACTAGAAATGATTTAAAGGTCCCATGACATGGTGTACTTTGGATGCTTTTATATAGACCTAAGTGGTACTCTAATACCATATGCGAAGTCTCTCTCCCAAAATTCAGCCTTGGTGCAGAATTACAGCCAAAAGAGCCAGACCCACAATGAGCTTTAAAAAAACATTTAACCTATAAAAAAACGTTTTAGCAATCTATAATTGCTTAATTGCTAACGTAGCTCAAAACACCATTCAAGTGACAGTCTTTGTTGTGTTTGATTGCTAGCTTGTAGCTAAGCTAGCATTCATTTAAAAAAACGTTTTAGCTATCTATTGTTGCTTGATTACTAATGTTAGCTCAAAACACTATTCCACTTTGTGGTGTCTGATTGCTAACTTGTAGCCAGCAGTGAACAAACTTGGTTAAGTAGGCCAATTTTGACTGTACTGACATTACAGAAGTCTTTTGTTAGCATCTTGTAGGTTACTTGTTGCAAAGTGACGCATGCACAACTCACATCCGCACTTGTTGCAAAGTGCTGCATACGCAACTCAAATCTGCACTCTACTTACATCGGGGAGTGACACAGAGAACATTAATCCACAAACACTACTGCATGTGTTTTTCACTTTTTTATTTCCTCAAATCAATTAAGACTCCCCAGTTGTGACAAACCCACACTTGTCTCTTCTTCACCTTTTTTAAATTGTGGAGTGAAACTGACAGTGTGAGCAAAACTCATCTCAATGTATAGATACTTCTTAGAGAGAAGGCCCAGGGCTATGTGTAGAACATGTACTTTTGCAATGTGACTAGGTGCTAGTGTAAAACAACACCTCGGTGACAATGAAATCACAGCTAGATGAAGGAAGCCTAGCACAACCTGTTCAAATCTATATGCATGCTAAGATGATAGCATTCTTTCCTTCCACCTGATCTGCTTAGCTGAATTATTCACATAGCCCAGTGCTCCATTTTCATTGTGGAAGCTGGTTTAACGTCACCAGCCCCCGTAGGACAGAACAGTCACCTCACCAGACCCTGCTGTGTCATGCTACCATGGCAACAACATATGAGAGCATGACAAGCATTGAAGGGCTTCTGTGAGAGACTTATATCTACAGTATCTACAGAGTTCTGCTTATAAAATTAAAAAGGTCAAGTTTGAGTACATAAGTACAAAACGTTAGCCCGATGAAGCAAGATCTAGACCAAAAAGTTGCACCCGTTTGCTGTAGGTGAATAAAAACACCCAGATTGCATTGCTGTGGACTAATAAGGTCCATTCAAGGCCAAGGACAAGATAGATTGACAATATGTGGAATGAATATTTATAAAAATCTATAGAAGAATACAATTTTTGACAGAACAAAACCTGACTAACTTGAATAAGGCATAAAAAAGACTTGGTTCCAGTTTCTAACCGACCCTTTAAATTTATGTAAGACCCAAATTTATTTATGAGCTTGGGGGAGAAATGATACAAATTAAATAGCTACGCAACTAAAATGTTTGAGGTGAACTATAATTTTGTTTTTGTACAGCACTCTTGCGATGCAAGATGCCTGTTGTCCTCCAGCAATGGTAACAAACAGGGCAGCAACACTGTCATTCACAAAGACAACCGCTGTTGTCCCTTACAAAGCCTCCGCCGACAGACGAGAAACGTGTGTGTGTGTGTGTGTGTGTGTGTAACTCACTGCTAGGACACACAAGATGGTATAGTACATGTAGTATAGGTAGGCTATGTTATGAAAAATATCCAGTATCCATCACTACTGTAAAGGAAAATGAAAAAAAAATACAAATTTCCTACCTATCCCTTGCTGCCACTGGGAAAAAATTAAAAATTAAATAAATTCCCTACCAACCCATGACCTCAGACAACCAACAGGTACCAAACCCTTTTGTTTTTTTAGGCCTAAGCATTCACTTGAAAACACTTGAAAAAAATGCAAAAACTACAATTACTGGACATGCTACCACCACTGATATATGGCTACATCTGTACAAATCCACAAATCCAAACCAAATTCTGTGTGAACCTGCTTGAAAATTAACCCTGATGCCAAAAACCTCTAAAAATCTTTATTAAAATTACAGCCTGAAAGTGTAGTTTATAAAACGATGCATCACTTCTGTAAACCACCAACAAGATAAGGTGAGTTTTATTTGTAAGTAGGTTGACTGTTTTTAAAAATTCCATGTTTAGATGGACAACTCTGATACAGAAACTGTGAGTGTGACACACAATGTACATCCTTTATAAGTATTCATATTCAAAACAATGTAAGTGACACATGCCCCATTAATGTAATATGCTAATAGTTAAAAGGTCCAATCTGGTCTTCTTTGTTTTAGCTTTAGGCAATTAGCACTTTGAATCTTATTTGATTTTTATTTAAAATATGGACACGTTTTATTTGAAGGTGCCAATGCTGTTAAACACACCTTTACCAGCGTCAGAAAATACAACTACAATTCTTATGTTGTCTAGAGTTGGTCTGTGCATTTAGAATGTACTCAATTTTAAGGGCTCTTGGGTTTTCTTTAAAAACTGACTTTTGCATCAAAGCCACACTGCTGGCAATAATACTACCTAGGGTTCTGGAAAGTCCAGGGAAAACCCCAGAGCTGTAAAAAAACAAAAAAAATACCTCCTATCCACTGTGGTGAGGCCAGCATTTCTAACAGCTTTACTATGGTAACAATACAGTAGAGCCATTATGCAATATGAGCACTGGCGATGAGGAGACACAGTGTCCTGCAAACCACTTTCCTAATAACCTGATGTACAAATAAAATTGCACGCACTCACAAAAACGAAGGCTTGCGGAGGTTATACATTTAATAAGGTATGTCAACTGTGTAATAAGAATTTTATTCAAAGAAAAGATAAACATAATTTAACCATCTGTGCCCTAGTGATAAAGCCTGGTGGATATTCAAAAACTGATGCGTCGTCATTTACAAGTGGCTTCACTGGTTGGAATACCACCTCAACTTCATCTGGGAAAAAGCACTTCACTTTGAAGGACAATAAATATTTTTCTGTAGTCTATAGTCTATATTAGTATAGTATAGCTCTAATGGAGCTCACAGGACCACAGACGTTAGAATTGATAGATAGATAGATAGATAGATAGATAGATAGATAGATAGATATCCCCAAAAATGGGAAATTACAGTGTCACAGCAGCAAAATATCAGTCACACAGCACAAAATATACAGGTTGTAGGTATATTCGTACCTACAACATGTAGTATAATACAATTATTAAGGTCGGGTACCTTTCGCATCTGAACCAATACTAGATCAGATACCGTTCTCTGAAATTTGGTTCCCAGTCCCCAACGATACTTTTATTTATTTATTTAGAATATTTTACCCTGACAGAAATTAAACAAAAATGTTAGTCACACAGCACAGAATATACATGAAATTCTAGGATAAAATATACATACATACAATTAGTAAGGTTGGGTACTTTTCCCATTTGAACCAATACTAGTCACAATACCGGTACCTGAAAATCGGTTCCCGGGTGAATTTGACCTGCATAAAATCGGCAAATGTCAGTCTGACCTGCCGGTCGCTGGTCATGGCCGGTCACGTAAAAACCGGCCAATTCCGGTCGTCAATAGGTGCATCTCTACTATTTACTTTAAATTAACAAAAACTAAAACCCACTTCTCCTCCAAAACCCATCCCTACAACCTATTATATTGAATAATTATTAATTTCTTACTTACTGTAACTTTTATTCTTGTATTATATATATATATATATGTTATATATATATTTTAAACTGTTTTATTTTCATCATGACCGTTTGTAATTGCTCTTTAATGTCTCATGTAAAGCAATTTGAATTGCCTTGTTGCCAAAAGGTGCTATAGAAATAAAGTTGCCTTAAGTCAGTCAGTCCCCAGGGCATAGAGTCCACAGTTGTGTCTGCTTGTCTCAGAGCAAGTGTAATGTCAACAGCACCGCGACTCCTTTTGCCTCGACATTAATATCATATCACAGTGAACATGAACTTTTGAAAAACTGTAACAAAACACTTAAAAGCACTTTATCGGCATTGCAGTGACTCACTGTGACTTTGACATAACTGCAGGGCCAACGTAGATTGTTCTGTCTGCACCTCTGCGTGTGCGTGCGTGCGGCCGGGAGCTCTGCTCTCTGTCAATATGCAGAGAGGACAGATAAGCTTGCGATTACTCTCAGATACTGAAATTTGGTACGGTTTGATTTTACGTGAACCAGTACTCGGTAGTACCTACGTGATTCGGTCAGTACCGGTAAAGGTACCGGGTTCGTACCCAACCAATTATGGCGTTTTTCCACTGCTGGTAACAGCTCGACTCGACTCTACTCGACGCATTCTGCGTCCGTTTTCCATTGCAGATTGAGTAACGCATCAGCGTGGCTGGTCACCATAGCTACGCGTGATGATGTAATTTTCAACGCAACTCACAACAGCACGCCGGCTACTCGCCACAGCCAGAAGAAATGTTTTGTTTCAAAAGAAGCTGAAGGAAGCAACAAAAATCACCACTAAAAAAAACCAGGAGTTTAAGAATTCTGACAAAGTTCAGACATCGACATGAGTATTGTTCGCCGACACAAAAGGGAGTTAAGTTTCCTGGTAACGTTAGCTAACATTTGCATGTGTTAGGGGCCCCGGTCAGTATTTACTATACGCTATATAAAGTACATGAACTTTAGAAACCATGATTACACATCAAAATATGTATGCTGTGTACTGTTTGTGTTTCAGAGCATTCACGCTTTGCAAAATCGCCGCTGCAGACCGTCTGGTGGGCAATGTCCGACTGGTGAGATCTCTGGTTCTGACCTGCTGGGCTTCGTATAATCTTCATGAGAGTCATGGAGAGGCTTATGACAATGACTGGGATGCATCTGGACCAGCAGAGCCAGGGGGGACACTGTCACAGGGTGCAGAAGAAGAAGGCCCGGATGTACGGGAGGGTTTGATGCGCTACTTGAAAAGCTAAATAAAAACTTTTCTTTGATATATTGTCTTGTTTTTTAGCCCTTAATATTGAACAGTTGATAAGTGAGAATAGTGCAGAGAGTAGATAATCTGTCAGTGTCTGGTTACATTTTTTTTTTTAAATGTCCAAGGGGACAAGGGGGCGGAGAATTTGCATCAGCTGTGTGATTGGCCCTCAAGTGGTATTTCAGACTGGACATGCTGTGATGATAGCTCAGTTCACAACGACAAAACACTGAGATCACTTTGGTCTTGTCAATGAAACCATTTAGCAACTTTTAATAAGTAAACTTTCCATTCAGAATCTTATTGGCATCCAATTCGGTGTCTCGCGCTTGCCGTTCACTCAAAACGTAATGTTACTACTTTCTGGCCCGCTCGCAAGCCCAAATGGGCCTGTTGTTCTGTTTCCAGTCAAGCTAGGTCAGGTGTGGTGTTGTAGTTACTAGTTGTTGCAACAGCATGTGAAAAAACTACAGTTTGCTAGGCCAAAAAGAATGTTAATCTCGCAATTAAAAAAAAAAACTTACGCCGTTAAAAGGGGTTTGTGTTGACGCCGTTAATAACGCGTGTATCTGACAACACTACATACAATATACATAAAATAATAATAGGATAAAATATATGCAAGTTGGGAATAAAGATGTACAACTACTTAACTAGTATTGATAATGATAATAATAAACCTATTGTGTAAGTTGCACTTCTTGCAGTTGTGATGTCTAAGAGTCGTATCTAGCACCCAGTGATGATGTGGTAAAAAGTTGTATTGCCTGTGGTAGGATGATTTCTTGTAGCGGTCCATGCGACAACAAAGCTGTGGGAGCCTCTTAGAGAAGATGCTCCTCTGTTGGACCAGTGTGGAGTGGAGAGGGTGGTTGGGGTTATCATGATAGATAACAGTTTATTCAGTGACAACTTCTCCACCACAGCTTCAAATGTGTCCTGTTTGCAGCCAATAACGGAGCCAGCCTTCCTGATCACTTTGTTCAGTCTGTTTGCGTCTTGTAAACAGCAGTGCTGTTGATTTTCCAGTTCTGCCTGTTGTCGACGTTAACATCCAGGTATCTGTACTCCCCAACCATGTCCACATCTCCACCCAGAAGGCTGCAGAATGTTTCTGGTGATCTGTATATAATGGAGAACTGGCCAGCAGCAATTTTTAGTTTGTGTCTTTATCTTGCCCAGCGTAAGTTGTCTTGTCTGCAGGGTTTTCAAAAGGTCCTCCATTATCTCAACCGGAGGGGGCGCAACCAAAACCATGGCGTCTTCACACCACTCCGCTGTATATCGTTATCCTCTGTCACTTCAGATGCTAGGCCATGCTTGGAAAATATGACTTTTCAATAACCATTAGGCAAACATGCTAGCACGTCCCTATTAGATAGTTATTGCCGTAAATATATTCTTTTTAAATCTTTAAAATAATTCAACAAAAGAACCAAGCACGCCTGCCTTATTTTCTTTAAAACTTGCCTTTTTCAGCATGTACCTTGCTAGCTCAGAGGTTATGTTTGTTGTTTCCCAAAGCAAACTGAGTTTGAGAAAGGCAACACAAAAAGAGCATAAAGGAGGAGGAACGCACTAGATGTAGGGCTGCACGATTATGGCAAAAATGATAATCACGATTATTTTGATCAAAATTTTGATCGTGATTATTCTCACGATTATTTGTTGATTTTAACCAAAACAAATTTATCGTCACATAGGCTTTTTATAACTGCGAGAGGGAGTGTGATGTACGACTCACAGAGAGACGGCTGATCATTATGAACGGGTCCAGCACGGGTCGAATGGCGGATACACACGTGTGGTATGAAAACGTATCTTCACGCGCTGCATTTTTATGAACTATGAATTCGCAATGGGTCACATCTCTGGTCCAGGTCAGCAGCTCCATCTCACACGCTGTTACTCTACCAACTGAAGTTAGTTGCATTCAATAACTTCTTCTGTGTTCTTCACCGTGGCGGCCGGATAGCAGAGTTACCCACGGAAACACTGGTACAAATACAGGTTTGCCCCTCATACTTAACAATATACAGCTGTAATAATACAAAATTAAAACTGTGGACAAATGTCAGAAGTGTGGACCGGCGCCGCTGTGTGGCGGGGCGCGGAGTAAGAGGAGAGAGAGTAGAGGA
>NC_045740.1:25496897-25497278 GCF_008692095.1 Etheostoma spectabile | reverse complement strand
ATTCAACACAGGCACGGCTTTACAGACGAAATGGGTCATCTAACGCAAAATTAAACCATATCCATATAAACCGCATTGCAGCGGATGCGAGGACATTAGCATCACTGCTGTTGTCTGAAAAACAACAGACGGGACAAAATGTTGCGTTTACTGGTAAACTGGTAAACCTTGAGACCGACGTATAACCGACTGCTATCTGTTGACTTTTCCTCCCATTACTCTGTCCTCTGTGACTGTCTACATCTAGAAACTAAGCTGCACGGGGTGCAGGGAACTACTCTGACAGGCTCATGAGCAGACGGCTTTAAGATGGGCTATTCAAAAAACCCGGAGCGTTCTATAAAATGACGCTTTAAAAAAAATAATCGCTCGATCACGCAA
>NC_045740.1:25492842-25496887 GCF_008692095.1 Etheostoma spectabile | reverse complement strand
TCGTGGGAAGTCAGAATTGTGATCGCGATTAAAATTTGATTAATTGTGCAGCCCTAACTAGATCTCAGGCAATTAACCTGGAAATGTCCTTCGTTTGATCCAGACAACTCTTTGAATAACCTTTTAACCCAATGGCTTTCTAATATTTGGCAAAGGCAAAATAATATAGACACTTTGCATAACAAAAAGTAATCAAAGATCAAATTTAAACAGATGCACATTGCTGGTGGCCAGAGAAAAATAAGGTTGGATGTCACACTACACAAGGTTTCAGGTCAATATAGCTTTGTGGCCCCAGCAAGTAATGTTAACGATTTTGATTCACCCATTTTTCATCCTCAGAGAACATTTTTGATCACATCTGGGTTTAGTTATTGTGTAGCATGTTAGGGTACATTGTGTAACCTACATACAAGTATCCAGCATTGGCAGCTGTTACATAGACACAAGCACACATTTGAGCACACCCAGACACACAGGAATGTTGAAATGTTTTTTCCTGAATCTAAATATGTTTTTTTTTGCATACCACATTCTTCCCTGGCATTCTGTGTCCTGAGTGACCGCCCTAAAAGTTAGTGCCAGCCCATTTTAACTGCACTATGATCTAAGTGTTGCATTGCCACTCAAAGACAAAACACACACAAGCACACATGAATGCACACTCATACACACTTAACCAGGTCAACTGCAGAGCCTTTATGTTATGCAACAACTATAGCTCCACTCTCCTCCTCGTCTCTGAGAGGGGGGCCTAGAAAGTGGTTTGCTTTCACGGAAATAGAGAAGGGTTAACACTGGCATTTTGGTGCTCTGAGGGTCTTCATTTTACATTTGGTCTAAAGGAGTTTGCTTCAGGACAAGAAATCCACACTTTTTGTGTCCTGATGATACAACTGAGAAAATGTTGTGCTTTTTATAAAGCAATAAAGTCAGGACTGCTTAGAGTGTAATGATGGGTGTGTACAGTGCATTAGCTGCAGAAGTACCTAGTATCTTAACAGCATTTGTCATAAATTGCACAACATCTGAAGAATTTGCAATAGTTTATTCAACCTGAGCTTGCTTAAACTTGCAAACTTGCAGGCAGCAGCGCAGGTGAATGGTAGATTATATATATTAGTTTTTATAACATCTTAGTTCTGATAAGTTAATTAAAATCAAATTAATATCGCATAGGAAAAACCAATAACCCATCATTCCCTCAATCGTCAATATACAATCTGATTGGCAATTGGCACAGTACTGATACCAATAACCTTAAAAACACGCATTATTCACACTTAAATTAATTGTGACATTACAAGGTGTACCTGAATGCTCCATAAAATCCCAATCGGTGCCCACACACCTTACCGTTTGTCAAACTCCTATTAGCGGTAGGTCAAAGCTACATGCTGCCAAGCTAAGTGCTTACTAGCGTCACATGCAATGATGCATGAAGTGGTATCAGGTGCAGTTGTATCGGAGGAGTTTTTTGTGAGTAAAAAAACAAGTACATGAGCACAGTATTCGACCTGACACCCAATAGTCAATAACAATTGAAATTAAATTAGTGAATGATAAATTACAGAGAGATTTGACTGAAAGTTAAAAACCGCACCTGTAGTATCTGGACTGCAGGTAAGTGGAGCAGACAGCCTTGGAAACATGGCTGGCTGAACCAAAGTCAATGACTTTGACTCTGTAGGGCTGCCTGGAGGGGTCCACCAGCATGATGTTCTCTGGCTTCAGGTCAGCATGGATCAAACCCAGACATTTCAGCTTCTTTAAGGCTTTTGCCACCTGCAAAAATATACATAAAACATGTAGTATAAGAAAGTTTAACACTTATGGCGATTATATTTGTGGTTGTCTGCAACTGATGTCACTTTACCTGCTGCAGAATGGGCCTGATGATTTTGAGTGGCAGGGGGCTAAACTTGTTCTGTTTAAGGAAGTCATAGAGGTTTTGCTCCAGCATCTCAAACACCAAGCAGGTGTGGCTGCGGTGCTGAAAGCACTCAAGAGCACGCACCACATTGTGCTCATCTGCATTTTCGCTGCTCAACCGGGCTAGGATCTCCACCTGGGGGTTCAGGAAGAAGAAAGAAAATAAAACAGGTTAATTTCAGACCATCACAGCAAAACAAAAGCAAGAAGAAAACAATTCTTTAGTATCTAGAAAGACTAAACAGTCTCTTTTGTAATAAAAAGTGGCAATAGCAGTGTTTCTCTTGTCATGTGCTGATGTGAACCCCAGACACAAGCAATTAGACCACTACAGTCCGACTGTAAACAGTAAATAAAAGTAAAGACCTACAAAAAGCTGAAATTGAGACACTGCAATGCAACATGTGTCTTTTGATTTAATTAAAGGCATTCATTTTTAAAGATTCTGTTACTCGACAGTATCTGAATCCCAAAATTTAAATCAAATATCTATCAAATGAATGAAGACCCAATATCCAAACTTACTTTTTTTGACGCAAAGATTTGTACATTACTGAGAACGTAGCACAACATAGAAGTGAAAGCAGTGCTCTGTTTTGTTTTGTGTGAAAGTGCAATAAAAGAAAATGTGTCCGTAAAATCAATGAATAATTGTTTTCAATAATTATGATCTCAATAATGATCAATAATCGTGATTATCATATTGGCTGTAATCATGTCGTCCTACAGATTCTTACCTCAATCTGTCCCTGACGTGCATAGGATGGGTGGTTCTTCAGTATTTTGACAGCCACCACTTCATTCGTTCCCCTCTTCCAGCACTTCACCACCTGACCAAAGGTGCCACGACCCAGAAACTCCAAGACCTCATAGCTGTTCTTCAAGGAGCACAGAACCTCATGCTGGACTAATTGATAGTCACCATCTACTGATCCAGTTCTGGTCACTGTAGCTCCAGCTACTGCCTCAGTACTGCCATTAGGCCTGATTTCGGTCCCATCCAGCCGACTTCCCATGTCGGTCACTGCCTCAACCTTGCTGTGTTGAGTGGGTAGTGTCCCTCCTCCTCCTACTCGGACAGCGTCTGCATTGTTCCCGGTGCTGATTTGCAACATGGCCACAGGGGGAGGAAGTGAAGGTAGAGCAGATACCTCCTCCACTATCTGCATGGTTCCGACGCAGTTGTTCTCCTGTGGCTGTTCTCCACCTTCACCTGCCTTCTGTTCACATCTCTGGGTGGCCCCTGTGTCTAGAAGGTGGATGTATCGTCCTCTTGCCTGTACTCTTCGGTTTCTGCCCTCTTTCTCCTCTGCTCTGATGCAAGACCTGCTCAGTAGTGCGCAGTCCAAGCCTCCTCTTGATGGAATTCCACCACTGTCTCTACAAAGCCTCACTTCCTGTGGGCTTCTGGTCTGGCAAAGAGACTCCTGGATCCTAGCTGATCCTTCTCCTTGTCTCTGTAATTCTGCAGTCTGCAATGTCAACTCCTCCCTCTCTCCAAGCTGTAGTCCCCTGTGCTGTTTTCCTGAATCAGCACCGGTTGAGGATGGGATAACACTGTTGGGATAGGCAATGCCGTAGTTGACTCCAATCACATAGGTCTTGGACGTGGGTCGGTGCTGAAAGGCTCTGCTGGTGTTCTTACTATGGTGAGCTTCGTCTTTATGTCTGCTGTTACCACTGCTGCTGGTTCCTAAGGCACTTGTTTGAGCGGAGTGCAGGTGTGATGGGTAGCCTAAGACTTTTGAGGCCATACCTAAACAACAAAGATAAATAAAACACAGGCTACATGTATTAATAGTCAAGGGTGAAAAAAAGTTGACACAAGGCCTTAATGCAACTCTAGTCTCTGTGTGCACTGCAGTCTCCAGGTTGTAACACCCTTCACTTGACAGAGTATTAACAGATGAAGCAACCTTGCCTTAAGATGCGCGTTGTTTAATTGTTCACTGTTAACTTACTTTACATCGTCTTTGCTATCTCTGTTTCCTTTTGCTTTTCCCACACACAGTCTGACACCGCTCACCGGCGGTTGCTCTCCTCTCCTGCCTCACCAATCACACACTGATGTCACTCATCAGCACCTGCCATTCTCGCTCTCACTAATGCCTAT
>NC_045740.1:25484911-25492832 GCF_008692095.1 Etheostoma spectabile | reverse complement strand
TGCGTCTAATTGCGGTTGAGAAATACACACTTCAAAATGTTACTGTTTTGTGCATTTTTGTTGATAAGCAACCACGTAGACTCATGATACCATTGTATCGCAATCCCACTGTTGTAAATCGCAATATGACTTTTTCTTCAAATTGTGAAGCCCTAGTTGTATTCACCTGACACGCCGTGTTTACTTACTGTTTAAAACATTTTTCCAGGTTAGTGGTGATGCATATGAAAAAACATTCGACAAAAAGATGAAAAAACATTGGGAAATTAGCAGTGACATTATATTACCCCCTTCATGTGGCATTATGCTAAAATACTGTTTATGTGCTAAATTTGTCCTTAGCGGTTGGTCAGCAGATAAGCCCACTTAAGAGAATGTTATTGTTCAGACTTTGGCACACTGTTTCAGCATAATCTGGTCACACTCTGTTACATCGCACATTGCTATTGCCAGATGAGTGACAACTTTGTTTGGCTCATTTTCTGTAACTAGTGTCATGAAAGCATGGCGGATAGAATTAGCAACCTAGCTAGGTAGCCAGTCATTCGCAGCGGGCTGCTTGGTTCCTTCGCTTCCCCATCGCAGGGAGACTTCATTGCCGAGAAAACGGATGACATCCCAAAAGATGGACAATTGGTTAGCCATTTCCCGGTGTTCGCTGTCATCCCAACAGGGAGGGAAGCAAGATCTGTACTGCTGCTGGCTGATTTAGTCAAACGGTGTTTTGCATGGCAATGGTTTGTATATCCGGTTTCCTTTTTAGCATGACAAATAGATTTCTTCTCATGAAGGCGCAAAACATACGCGGTAGTTCTCCGTTGGCTTTAGTCTTTGCAGTGTTTAAGTGCAACTTTCAGGCCAAGCCATGTGGAAATGCGAGCTGAGTTGGGCTTCGTTGCCACTAGTTCTTTGCTGTCTGCTTGGTGTGTCAGCACATTCCTGGATTAGGATTTTGTTACATGATTATTAAACATGCTGAGCCTACACCAAAGGGTTTTCCCCTGGGGGGCGCCAAAGAGCCACAGGGGCCACAGGGAAGGCAAGACACGTGAAGAAAAAATAACTCAATAACTCTGTATGCAGCTCTATTGATATTGGTAATTGTGTGTACATGTAGGCTATTAGCTTTAAAATGCATCGTTTCCTTGTCCCAAGTCAACAGAAGTCGGCATTAAGGGAGGAGACAGGACCAAGCAAAAAACGCAGTTAAAGTTTCACCTGGTCGGGGTGTGAAGCTGAACCTCTGCCGCAGTGTGACAGAGACCAGGAGAAATGCTGATCACCCGTTTCTGGTTGTTGTGGAGAGTGAGTTCCCCCAGATCTCCACTAAGGCTTTAAAAGTCCTAATCCCTTTCACCTCCACCTACTTGTGTGTGTGGGTTTTCCGCACTGACGCTGATTAAAAACAAATACAGATCAAGGCTGCAGGTGGAGGAAGACTAGTGTTTATTTCTCTCTGCAGGGCCGCCCCACATCAAACACATCTGTGTATCAAAATCACTGCCTTAAAATTGTTCCCATTGACGTCAGCCGATTTTGCCAGGGCTGAAGCCCCAAATGTTCTGAGTGTAGACCTAAATGTATTTTGAAAAGTTGACTGACAAATATAAAATTGGACGTCGCTTAGTGTCGACTCTCGCTGTAAAAAGCTATGCAGCTTCAGGTTTATGGATGCGCTCTGCTGTCGACATGCTGCGGCAGATGTGACGCGTTTAGCTCTGTGTATTTCTACTGTAGTTTTGGATTTCCATCTCCGACGTAGAGCAGCGTACAGCCACGTCCCTAAACTTTGTCTCATTCAGAGACCAGAGACCCAAACAGTGCTCTGTGTTTGTCAGAAGGTCTGAGATCTACCGTATCAGCAGAGCAATCGTTTATTGCAAAGCAGGCTATGGTGTAGGTAGATTATTTTCTGAAATATTTATTCTTGTAATAGCCTATTATTACTTTATTCTTCACAAAATATCACAAAGATTATTTTTTGGGTCTTTTTTCCCTTTATTATAGTCATGGTGCATAGACTGGAAAGGGGGAGAGACATGAGGGATGACACGCAGCAAAGGGCAGCAGGTCAGATTCAAACCCCGCGCCACTGCAGGACAACATGGGGCAAACGCTCTTGAACTAGAGGCCCATCCAAATAATGTATAACTGAGGTGAATAATTGTCATATGCACATTTACGGCGGTTACTTCCTCAACAAAAGATGCAAACAAGAAGGCAACAGTAAATTATGCCTAAGCTACATGTGTGCTGAATCAGATTTCATTAGAAAAGTCAATTCAAAGGAGAATAAATAGTCTGAGAGCATACTGCAATATATTAAATTATGTTTTATATTTGGTTAGTAATCTGTTTCCCTTTACATAAAGATATTTCCAGCATATTGATTCAGAAAAGATATAAAAATTCACCAGAATGCAGGAAATGAAGTGTTTAATGCTCAAGATTTTCAGGGGATGGACCCATGTTTTGTTAAACCCCTGGTCTACACCAACTTGGAAATATTAAAGTGAGACACTGTTCAAATTCACTGAAAAAAACTCCATTTATCAAGTGAACTTGTTAAGTGCAAAGTAGCACCATCACAGCAAGATTACATCCTAAATACAGCAATCATAAAAGCAGCTAAAGTAAATACATATCTAAGCCATCATGCCACCCTTCCTGGAAAGGGGAACTGGCCTACTGTAAAGGGAGATGGGGGAAGCCCGTTGCATTGCTGGCCTGTCCCTGCAATCTACACTGGAGGTTCAGTTTCACACAAAGTAGAACTGCAAAATAAGCAGTACCTCAGGGGGAAATGATACATCACGAAGCATGATGAGTGTTCTGTAACTCTGTGACATTTACAAATACACATATGAACTGAAATGACCCATATCTGACATCCAGGTTTACACTGACTCTACAACAACCCGTGTGCAAACATAAAATATCGTTCAGATAAGCCTGCACGATTAATTGTTATAAAATCACGACCCCAATTTAACCTGGTCACAATTTAATTTTAAAATAATTTAGATTTTTTTTTATGACTTAGATTCTCCTTTAATTTTACAAACTGACTGCATCGTAAATGCTACTACTTTCTTCTGTGAGTTTTAAACATATACAGTTATACTGTATAAAATAGGTTTTAAAGCGCTTCCAAGTGTTGCAATCGTGCCTTCTCTTCATTGAAGCCTCCGTGTTTACGGGCTTGTGGTGATGCACAATGTGCTATAGGTGCCAAAAAGGTTTGGTACTGCCAATTTGTTTTGTTTTGTCATGGTTCATGTGTGCCTTAAATATTACACTTTGTGAGAAAAAAATCATGGCAGAGAATCTTGATATCAATTCTAAGCTAAAAATAGTGATTCTTATTTGCAGTTGCATTGCAGTAGGGCACTGCAACTAAATCGTAGTGAGTGTATGAGACTCGTGAATTTAAATAAAAATGGCTTTGGCAAATATCTGATGTATGATGCAGTTAATACCATATGTGCTATAAATGTTGCCCAAACCTGAGCTAAAAAATAAAAGTAAAAATCAACCCTGTGTTTTTTCAACAGCTAACACAGTGTCACACTTGCCAGTCATGTATGTGGCTATAGGAATAAGTTTATATTATCCATCTTATAATACTGAATGTAGTATTTCAGGTGCAGCCTCTACCTCACCCAGTAGAGTGCGCGCCCCATGTAGCCTGAGTCCTTTGCGGTGGCCGGGTTCAAATCCAACCTGCGGCACTTTGCTTGTCATGCCCTCTCTTTCTCTCTATCCACTATCACTATTGCATAAAGTGAAAAGTCCCAAAAAATAATCTTTAAAAAAATTGAGTATTTCATAGGTAGGGTGTCACACATGAGAGTATATCAAATTTTCAACAATTAGCACACTATCTTTCAGTTTCAACAGTATTTTCAAGGAACATTCCTCTCCTTGCAGCAAGTCACAACACCATTATAACAGGCAGAAAACATGCAGAGGCCAAGCCTGTCAGCCACACTTCCTGAATATTTCTGACTGGGCTTACATTCTCAGGTGATTCCAGTTCTAAGGCTACATCTCTACATCACTCACTCCCACACACACAAATGCACAACTACACACACACACAAATGCACAAATGCACAACTACACACACACACACACACACACAAATGCACAACTACACACACACACACACACACACACACACACACACACACACACACACACACACACACACACACACACACACACACACACACACAAAGCTGGGTGTCTTAAGCACAGCATTTTGTTTTACTAGACAGGCCTGCTGAGAGCCAGTGGCCTTCCTAACTACTAAAGGCGTCACACACAGGCTCAAACAGGCTGAGGGGTGTGCCTTAACGTTAGCATGAAAATACAACACACCTCTTTCTCATGACTTGTAGAGCTGGTGAGTTTTATCTAATATACTGCTGTGTTGACAGAGATTAACAACAGCTGTTGTGACCAAACCTTTCTTTTAACCAGGGAAAAACTCTATAACTATGAAACTCTGAGATAGCATATGGACTTCACTCAAGTTAGAACAATATTACCAGTACTTAGAGTGCAAACCTTGGCTGGTGAATAAATATAAAGAGGTTTTCTATCAATTTAAGGTTGCATATAAAATCCCTGCAACCAACAAAGTTTTCCAGAAAGTTAGCAATGTCATTTTCCATTAGCAGAGATCAATGATTGATTGGTAGAAAAACACTTTCTTTATTCACCACCCGCAGCTGCAAAAATTGATCATTTGCTGATGCAACTGACAAAAGTCACAGGCAAAAAAAGCAACAGAACCACCGCCATATAACTGGTGGGGTGCAAATATTTTACCCTGCCTATGCTTGACAAAGTGGCATACCCATCAGTCATTGAGGGATACTGGCATAGACACAGCTGTGATACCTCCTGCTCGATCCTCTCCCTGCCAACCTAGGTAGCCTGATATCCTACAGAGCGACAAGATCCAAGCCTGAAATGGAGAGCCATGACACAAGTGCGTTCCTGCGTGTGTGCGCGCCCGCGTGTGTGTGGTGTTTTTCACAGTTGAGAAAAAAATGCCAGCTGTACACGAAATTTGTTACTGATCAATCTAGTATACGGTTGACATATGGGAGGGGTGGTGTATGTGAGTTTGGGGGAAGGGCAACACCAGCCAGCCTAGACACCTGTTGAAACTTATATTTTAAGTGGCAGGCAGCTGAATAATGTGTGTATGCTATGTGGGATAGGTGATATAACTAACTTAAATGTAGCTCTGATAACCAAACTGATCTATTTATAATGTTACTGTAAGGCAAGTGTTGAGAATTATTTATAACGTTATAACGTTACCTAATACACCAAGTCTATTTCCGTATCTTTTCAAGGAAACGTTAACAATGTCTCTCAAAATACATAGTTAAAGTTACTCGAAATCCATACTAAAACAAGGGATTTCTCTTAATTGGCCCCTGAATAAATAACTACTATTCTTCGTTAGTTCCAACTATTTAGCTTTTGCTGCTTGTATGCCAAGGGCAACAAACTGAAGTTGGCTAGCTTAACGTTTCCCGTTAGCAAACACGCTACCTATAGCAAAGTGTTTTCAGTGTGAATTATAAAATAGACAAACATAAACGTGAAACTGAAAACATATTTGGCAACCAGTTTAGTCAGAGAAGTTGACATACCTTCAGTAAGACCTATAAATCGTATCACCCAGAGCGTCAAGGGACATGCCAGCAACAAGGACCAGCACCACAATCAAATGCTGCAACGATGCTGCTGCTGCTGCCATCTTGTTCAACGACGAGGAGAGACCGAGCGACTTTTTACACATTTGAACCTTGTAATACCACTAATAACTAGCTATTACGGAAGCCACCGATGACCCATGGTTTCGATAGCCGTATTAGGTTTTACCAAGGGTTGCTCTTGCCTATTCAGGACAAGGAATGTGTGTTTCTAAACTTTTGCATGTTAATACGCCGCGTCCCCAACAGAGGTAGCTTCCGCCTGCTAGCTGTTGCTTCGGTAGCAGCTTGTTGCTTCTCCGCATGTGTGGAATGCTGGGGGGCGGGGGGTAAAGAGAGAGAGAGAGAGAGAGAGAGAGAGAGAGAGAGAGAGAGAGCTACACAATATACTGTATTTGTTTAGTGTATAAAAAATATATGAATCAGTATTAATGTTGTGTTAATGTTCATGTTCATATTACCGTTTATTGTGGGCTTTCCAAATATTTGGACAAATTGTATGATGCTTTGGCAATATTGTTATTGAAACTTTCATGCCAGTAAAGTCCTCTGACAGAGAGAGAGAATGGCAATATTGTTTTCCTGACATTCATGCCAAAAAGGCTATTTGAAATTGAGAGTCTATAAATGACCACTTGGTAAAAACAACCGTGGTAAAGTTGGTTTTATATTGGACGTTGGCTATTCGATACATTCGAAAAATCTATTATGCAGCTTGCCCTTTTGACCAATCCATGTCAAATCACTTTTGTTGAACCCAGCTAACTCTCTTAGACATTGCACAAAGCTTCTTTTTTTTCCAAAAAAAACATGCTTTGATTTTTTAATAATTCTTTTATGTAAAGAACTGCTATAAATCTATTATGCAACTTGACCTATTCATGTTAAAACACTTTTGTTGAACTCAGCTAACAGTCTTACACATTGAACAAAGCTTATTTTTCTAAAAACTCCATCTTATGATTTTATGAGTATTTTTTATGTAAATAAATGCTATAAATCTATTACGAGGCTTGACCTTTTGGCCTAGTCATGTCAAAACACTTTTGGTGCACTCAGCTAACTCACTTACACGTTGCACCCGAGGCAACATTTTAAACAAATTACTGGAACAACCATTTTTGCGAGATCTTGACTTTGTTTTCCCAGATCTCGAGATTTATTTGCAAGATCTTGACGTTGTTTTGCAAGATACCAAGTTTTATTTGCAAGTTCTTGCAAATCCAACAAACAATAAGGCTAACCTAGTAGCACGACATGATTGCATCTCCTTAGTTGTCTAAATACAGTCATTGTTTATTTTGATACGCATGTAAATGATCAGAAACAATGAAAACACAATGTTTACCATTAGTAAATATATTATATAATGAAACAGCGAGTTCATGAGTTTGCCACATAGCTAGATAGCTATACCATGGCTGTATTAAGAAAACAAACTAGCTATACGTGTAAGAGACACGAGAAAAAAGCTCATGAACGAGAATGTTGCTACGACAACTCCAACTAGCGCTATTGACATCAACAGTCAACAACATTGTTCATTGTAACACTTCTGTTTGGCATGTATTAACTAGTAATGCTTATCAAAATAAACAATGGTTGTATTTAGAAAACCAAGGTGATGTAATCATGTCATGCTACTAGCTAGATACTAGCTAGCTACTAAGGTTAGCCTGCATTCATTGACATCAAAAGTCAACAACAATGTCCATTATAATGCTTCTATTTGCATTTGTATATCTACTGTATATCAGCTTGAGTGTTGTCAAGTTGTTTTTTCCATCATGGTTTTCTCTTGTTATGGCCAATTGATGCTTTAGGTCTTCTTAACTTGATTTATTTCCTTTTGTTAAACATGTTTATAACATTAATCATCACACTAAAGTAACAGCTTGTCTCGGTATGAAATAACTTAAATCTTGTTTTACATGACAGATGACGTCAACGAACAAGTTCTGTGCTTGAGTATTGATTGAAACTGTTGAGTGTTGTTGATCTTTATTGTTAAAAACTTAAAACAATTAAACAGAATTATGAAATATCCGGCCTCATGTTATGAGCAGAACTACACTATGTTTTGTGGAAATATTAGATGCCTGACCACTTTTACAGTCAACAGGCCTTAGGTCTATAGAGCTTTGCACTGCACAGACAGGTAAGGTGCGTAATGGAGATTCCAA
>NC_045740.1:25478340-25484901 GCF_008692095.1 Etheostoma spectabile | reverse complement strand
TTCTTTGCTCAGAGCCAAGGAGAACGCTCGTAGATAGGTCCGTCCTTTGCATCAAAACTTTTACAATGCAACAACATATTTAAAGAGCATTAAGCTATTGAAATCTCTATTATGTAAGCACAGATGGTATAACAGTATATTAGTCAGTCATTTGTATTAGGTTAAACAGAGATTTGATAACGTTTTCAATTTAAAGTCCATCCACAATTGGTCTGGCCCATCCAAATTGGATTCCTGGCACTGTGCCTGAAACAGGGTTCATTGAATGTCAGGTGAGGAGCCCATGAGCAATCTTATCTAGAAAGACACATTAGGTAGAGATAGTTCTGCCATTACCGTTGAACCAGGCACTGGCCTTAGAACTGCAGGTGGTATCTGGGTCTTGCCATGCTGCCCACCTACTTGGTCAAATTCTGGGAAGTCCTTTCCCCAGTGACAGGTAGAGCACAGGCCCCCATCACTAAACAGAATTTAACAACTGTGGACAAACATCCTATTGATTCAGAAAAACGTGCAAGAGCATTGTTTAGAGTAGGACACCAAGGAATGCAAAGCTGAACTTGGCCAGTTTTGCATTTCAATTAGGTTTCCCAAAAGATCATTCAAATGTCACAATGTTGTTGCACTTATTATATTGTTATAATTGTACTATGGTACTTGTCGCACAAATGTTCAAACGCATACAGGACATCAGACACTTTACAGTCAATGGTCACACAGTAATTTCAAAATGTGAAGTGATGGAGTCAATGAAACAATTCACTTTTTGCTTGTTAAGGGCTGCTATGCAATTGTTGTATATTCTGCTTGGCTATACCAGAATATACTAGTATATTTATGATAAAACTGTTAATTGGAGTTTCTGGCTTCACCTAGTGTTTCATATGCAAACTACATGCAAGCAAAAACAAGGTGTTCAATGAAGGACTACATTTTACCTGGATATCTGATGTCACACACCAACAAAAACCTAAACATGTGGAAGGAAGCATATTCACCGAATGTTTCAGAGAGAGAATACAGTTGTGCCAATGGGCAAGTTTTTGTGGAGATTTAAAATTGAGAACATTAATTGGAGAATAGCTTGGCTTCTACTGTATAAATACTGTGTTTCTAACAAAGCTAAGGAAGTACACCTCAACATTTAACACAACTTATACCCTCCTAATCACCTCATTGCTAGATGTGCCAACTTTGACTCTTCCTGTTACTCTTCATTTTGTTAACAGAATGAAACAAATTGAAACAATATCTCCGCTTTTTTGATTTAGAAATATCCCAAAGGTTTTTTGTCAACTTTTTTTTGTCTACCTTAAAGATATAATCCATTCCTACAATAACTCAGGTAATGGTGCTCTTCAGTATCTAATTAATTTCATTAGCCTGTATGCCAAATTTTATATTCAGAAACAGGAATTTGCTAAATCATCTCCTAATTTTGTACATTTTCTCACAGAATTTAACTCTTTACTAAAGTCACTTAGAATGTTGGATAACAAAAAACTATTAAAATTGTGGAAACCATAGAGCTTTTTTACCCTGAAACCTCTGACTAATTGTAAATTTATGTTTTCTTGTACCATTTTTTTCTTTGTTTGTATTGCTCCGTAGGTCTTTTTAATTTTAAATTTGTACATTTGATTTTCATGTGCTAGTATTGCTTACCTGATTCTCTGTAAACTGAATTCTGTCAACAACAAAAAAACATGTAGAAGGATTAAAGAAATGACTCAGCTATGTGGAACAAACAATGCTTTATTGGCATGTTGGATGAACATTAAAAGACAAATATTAGTGCAATTGATGCGAGCAGTCAACGTAATTCTGCCTGGAGGAATGAAGAAACGTTACAACCACTTTAACTGTTATGTGGTTAGTTGAAGGAATGAATGTGTGAACTATTATGCAAAGCAACGTGTTTGTCAAACATAAATATTCTTAACATCTAATAAAGTTTATAAAGATTTTAAGAATATTTATTAGCATTTTTGATGGTTTAAAATATAAGTATAATATAAACCATCAGAAATGTTATAAATAAGTGAACATTTGCACTACTCCTATACTAAGTAACAGTTAAAGAGAGCAGCTGTTCAAGTTATCCATAACACCTGTCTGGTTTCCCTCGAGTACACATCAATTTATCTTGGTCATTTTCCTTTTATCTTATATACGGTAAAAGTTAAAATAAACATATTTGTGCACATACAGTGGAAACAAAAAGTGCACATACCTTTTACTTTTATATTGCCGTGCGGCTTATTCCCGGATCCTTGTCATAAGAGGACCCCATTTGTTGCCTGTTAATTTTAACAATGGATTTTCATAATTACCGTCAAATTTAGATACCGCATGGTCTAACCTCCTGCTGTATTTCAGAGCCAGTACGGAAATTTAAATCCTTTCAATAAACATTTCAAGAAACCATTCTGACATGAATAGAGTATTCAAAAAAGGTTCTTATCCAGTTTGAATTTAGGCTGGTAGACAATAAAGATGCTTCCTTTGAGCTTCTATTTATGCACATTTACAATTACAAATCCAATGTATCTTGTGTTTTCATTTTTAGTAGACTGCAAAAAATGCATACCCAAATATTTTTACTGTTACTCTAACCAAGGAAATCTGATAAGCCCGATTAAGAAATATTTATTATGACGTACAAGATGTGCACCAGAATATCCACCATATATGTGTCATCCTGAGAACTGTTTACCATTTAGGACTTATCAGAGACCCTTGATAAATAAAGACCCTGATCCTTTGTCTTGTTGACTAAAATCACTTTTGTTCATTTTCTTTTCTTTTCTTTTTTTTTTTTAAATAAATGCGTTTATACTCGATATTGTTTTAATAATGGTTTTAAAACCAGGGTTCCCCCACATTGTTATGGTCAAAATTTCAAAACTTTTCAATGATTTTGCAAGCACAGATTATTCAATTAGTCTGAAAAACTATGCAGCAAAAAGTATGTAGCCTACATATTACATTATATTTCATGGCTTTTTTCAATGACAGACACAAACTGTATCGTCGTTAGAGAGCCATGAAATATTAAATGTACCATTATAGCCAAACATATTTTCAGCTAGCTGGCATACATGGAGGGAGAGACAGCATCCGGGAAAAAAAGGCACAAATTAGTGCTATATTATGTCAACAGCTACAGAAAATAAATTTGCCGGTATGTCACGTTAAGTTGTTATCCACAGAAAATTACTGTACTGTAACTATAACTACAATAACTATAATGTCATTAAACACAATTGAATTTCATGACTTTTCCAAAATGTTCAAGGAATTTACTAGTTCCAAGACTTTTCCTGGCCTGGAAAATTTGATTTTTAAATTCCATGACTTTTCCAGGTTTTCATGACCGTGGAAAGCCTGTCAAACAAAGTTATTGTATTGGCTTGGATACCAAGCTATTTGGATGGATACCCAGCCCTGCTAGTAATACTGAACAAAACGTATGCAAGATGGCTGGATGGTTATAAGGCCTAAGATTTTATCATATAAGCAGGTAGGGGTGGGAAACAAAATGGAAATCGTGTGTATTGTGATTTGCAACGAATATTATAATCAATTCTTCTACCCAGAATCTATATTTTTTATTAATTTTAACGATTCCCCTAAATATTTTCTGTTTATACGGCGACTAAATCCGATCCGATTCCAGCAAAACAGCCGTAAAACAGAAAATGCCAAAAAAATACATGTTAAGCACTTGAAATAAATGTCAGACTGTGCATTATTTTTAGAAAACAAATAGTTTTTAGAAATGTCTCAAGATAAATGGTCTCTAGAAGTGTATTTTTCAAAAATCACAAAACTCAAAACTATCAAATCCCACCACCAGCACCCCTGTCTCATGACAGAAACCAATCCGGACAGAAGCAATCGTCCCAGCCCTAGAAGCAACACTGTAGTTTAATGCAACTGATTTGGTAGCCACCGTTTTCTGATTATGTTGGTTTAAGTTGCATGCTTTTGGGAACTGGCTTTGCCTGCTGAATACAGATCAGCTTCCTCAACTCAGCTCTAAATCTTAACCGTTACTAGTGAGGGGAAATTGCAAAACAACGGACCACTTTCCACATGACTCTTACTGCATTTCAGTGTTTACGTCTCTGTGCTGGGACTCTCTCCTGCTGTCAGTATTTTATGAAGAATTTTTTGGTAGTACGGGGAGAAGACCAGCTTGTTGAAGTTGATGAGGCGACTGAAGCGAACAGCAAGCTCCTTCAGCTCCCTGCTGACTGGAGCCAGACCTCCTGGGAGAGGAGGAGGGGTCTTATGTTGACTGGACTCCAGCGAAGCCAAGAGATAGTTCTGAACCCGAGACTCTGAGGAGGGGAAAAAAGAAGAGAAGAGTTCTCTGTCACTCCCAAATAAAAGTGTACACGAAACACACACACACACACTGAGGGTCATCATATGTGTCACTCATTTTACCCATCAGTTTGCGGATTCTGTTGTCTGGTTGGATGGTAGCAGAGATTTGTCCCTTCAGAGTGCTCTTTAAGTCGGCTGACAATGGAGAGTAGCCATGTCGGCTTAGACACTGACTCAGCTCAACACACAGTTTCTCTCCGATGGTTGCTAAGGCCTCCTGTGCACTAAAAGACCTTGAGACAGGCAATGGAGAAGCATTTAAAGTAAAGCAGCACAACTAGTAAAACTAGAGCTAGCATTAAAAAGATGCAAGTATGGATGTAAACAGTCTTTATAACAGAAAGCTTTTGCATATTATTTTGCACTCTGCCTGGAAATGTATTCTACTATATATCACTGAAAACAGCTATACTAAAACTATAAATCTAACCCTAAATCTAACACATAACCCTTTTATGTGTCTATTTTTTAACTGTCTATTCATGTGTTTTACCGTTTTTTTAATGCTTATGATTTTTAACTGTTTTTACTTGTGTTTTATCTGTTTAACTGATTTTGTGTAAAGCACTTTGAATTGCCCTGTTGCTGAAATGTGCTATACAAATAAAGCTGCCTTGCCTTGCCTTGCCTAAATCCCCTTTGAATTCTTCTCCACAACCTTAAAGGACAAGCCCTTCTCTGATTTGGGACCTGTTTTTACCGCTAAAGCTCAGAGGATAAAATTAGAATTGATTGATTAAGCCTGGAAAAAAGTTTAAGGAATTGCTACATAGCATCGAAGCCTCTAGTCCATTCATATGCTTCCTTCTATATGCACAGTGATGCACAGTTGGCGGGCGTAGTTTAGTATAAAGAAAATAGTGCATGAAACTGTGCACAACTGGACTATCCTGAATTACTGGGTCGTGGTTTCTGTAAAACAGCTGTTGAGTTTTTCAAATGTAGTTTTTTGGCACTTTGAGCACCATAAGCCCAGTGCTATCTAGTTCCATTATATTGGAAAGGTGGCAGACATCGCTACTGCCGATATCTCCAACACTTGGCAACTTACTCCAAAACAATGTAGATTGAAAAACAGCACAACAAAGAGGAAAAATATGTACTTTTAATTTTAGGGTGAACTGTCCCTTTAATTTAAAAAATATTAATTAATGCCGCTTTAAAGAACATTAGATCTCATGTGTAGACAACATTTGCTTCACCAAAATAAAGTGGTCTGAAACATAAAGATGGTGCTACCCCTCACCAACTAGAAAATGTGTCCAGTGTAACTTTATTAACTGTATGTGTGACAATTAAAGCACTGGCACTCACGGTGTGTGCATGTCTGCAAGCAGGACATTAACAGTGCTTTTAAGAGTCTCCATCAGCCCCGGCAGGCCTGAGATAGCCTCCCCTGTGGTAGTGTAGATGATGAGGAGCACAGAGGAGAGCAGGACTAACTGCTCAGCCTCATGATGCATCTCCTGAAACCGAACTTGATCCATCAACACTGTCTAGAGAGACGAGAGGTTTATTGTGGCAGAAACACAAGAGATGAAACATTAAAAAAATCACAAGGGGCAGAATGAACTATAAAAGATTAACAACTTACAGAGAGACACAATGACAGGCTTCAGGATTGACTGTTTTTACCTCTGGGAAGGGGTCTGAGGTGTGGTCCCACCTCAGCAGGCGTAGATAGGCATGATTATGGACATTAACGGAGAGGGGTAAGGGAGGATCAGATGTGGCAGCACTAGATCCATCAGCCCCGGACTCTCTCAGGCATTTCACTGTGTCCTCGAGCCACTTCTCAGTGTAGTCTAAGGCATCTAAAGAACAGATCATTTCTTTTTTTCAGCTTTACTTGATACAGTGGATCCTTCCCAATCTTCCCAATCACTTGGCATGGCATAACAAAATATCCATTCACCTACCTGCTTTGTGAAATAGGCCAAAATCCTAACACTAATAGCAACCTCTTCAAGTAAGACGTTCTATCATTTATTATTTCAGTAGTCAACTTAAGATATTTCAGTTTCTGCTTATTTTGCCATTTCATGTACTAATTTACATTAAAAAAACATGTCAACACAGAAATATGTGATGTTTAATTAAAGGAGAGAGTAGTCAGAGGAATTAAATTACTTTGCTTTAACCTATGTGCAGATTTTGTGGCAAATA
>NC_045740.1:25470619-25478330 GCF_008692095.1 Etheostoma spectabile | reverse complement strand
ATTCAACTGTCACTAAATTTCACTTGAATTTCATGAACCACACCCCATTTTGTTTCAGGGTGGGTAGCTGCATCACTGCAATGCTACAAAGAAAGAAACCATGGTGACATGGAAACATGGTTCTATTTCCAGATGCAAGTTCCAACACAAGTCAAAGCGGCTGAACTTCTCAAGGAAAATATGTATGCAACATAGGCATAAATCCCAGGGGAGTCGGGGGGGGTTCAGGCTATTTTATTCACGTTAGCATTGGATGAAGTTATTCTTCTCTCAACTAGAAAAGATGCTGAGAAATTCATGAATTATTCATTACAAAAAAAATTGCTAGGTTAGTGTAATGTAATGTAACATTAGCTAGCTTGTTTAATAGTTTGTTGGATAGAAATGCACCAACTCCAACTAACGTTAACACAGCGATAAACCGGATGTTATGTGTGTGAACTGATATTGAGGTTAATATTGAACATCTACAGTTGTGTTTTGCTCAATATGAGGTTAAGTGGCAGATCAGTAAGTTTGCTGCAGTTAAGTATATATCCTCTGTCCCAGATGAAACCTAATATTTATGTAGAGGATGCAAGATAATTTTATAATTATAACAATAATATAATTATAATTATGAAATTCCAGTGAAATTTAGTGACAGTTGAATGCTTTATTTGCCACAAAATCTGCACATAGGTTAAACCAAAGTAATTTACTTCCTCTGACTTCTCTCGCATCACATATTTCTGTGTTGACAAATTTTTATATTTATTGTCCCCCCCCCCAACTGTTAAATGACAATTATATTCATGGTGTGTGACATGAGATCTGCAAAGTGTTTCAGCTTGTCCTCTTGTAGGTTTGTATCTACCAATACAAGGCAGTCCAATACGCAATTGTTTTGCATGAAAAAAAATGTATAATATGACTCATTTAATGCAAGAGAGATTACTTACTGGGGTGTTTTTCCAGAAACTCTTGGAACTTGCCCCTCTCAAACTCAACCGATTGTTGCATCAGATGAGGTCTGATGCTGGTCAGGGCAAAGTTAGCCATGTCCACCTTCATCAGGTCCAGCACAGAGAATATAGCCCTAGGACAGAGGATGACAGTGGAAGACAGAGACAGAAATGATATGTCATGAAATGATATCCTCTCACAATGTACCGTTTGAAAATCCAGGTCCAACTGGGCTGGGGTTGAACTTGTTATTCACTTTTATTAAGTCTGCATTAGGTTTAGGGACTTGCTAGCTCATCTCTTATCATCCTCTACAATAACAGCACACCAGAACAAGCTGACTTCTGCACTGTGGACTGGGATGAAATTTCAAGTAAAAAAAAAAAACTAAGAGGCTTACTTGAGCAGAGGCACAATATCGGTGATCTGCTTCAGCTTTTCAATGTCCCCATCTCTGTAGGGGGCGCACAACGAGCCCATCATCCCAACAATGAAGTGGGAAAGCTGACTGATGTCAAGCGCTCCATTCTCAGCCTGTTGCTGGATTAGCGGCAGATCCAGAACCTCATCGATACGGGACCGCAGACGACCGTGGCCAGGCAGCAAGAAAGAAAGCAGTGTCTGGGAGAGCAGGGAAATAGATGATGATATAAGGCAGACAGGAAAAGATTTAGGGAATTAAGCGATAGATATTGTAGTTTGGTGTGGCATATTCACTGATGGTAAAGCTGTGCCGCAATGACATTCAAGTTTTGGAGTCTTCTGGGCTGGTTTATTTCCTGAATACAATTTTTTTTTCGAAAACCTGCCTTACCTCTTTGATCTCAGCCAGCAGTTTGATGGAATGTTCGTACGTTGGCGGATTCTCCTTCAACTGAGCCTCCAAACAATCCCAGAAAGCTTTGTGGACAATCTCCTTCACTTTGCGCTCCAAACTGTACAGGGCCACAGGACTGTTACTTCAACAGCCAAAAAGAACTCATCCAAAAACAGAAAGGCTCGAAATGACAGTGACTGTATCTGATAACGCTCACCTCCCTTCAGGAGGCTCTGCAGGTTTGACTTGAAAAGCAGCATTGACCATTATTTCATGGGCCAAAGCCATGTTGGTGACTCCTTTAGCTGTCTCCATCAGCTCCTCCACAGAGGCAAACCTGGAGGGGCTGGCTGTGAGGGAAATATATCTTTATGTGATTTATTCCAACAAAATTACACATTAAAGTGTATTTCCCTCCAAAAGAAAGAAACCAGAACTTTGATATTGTTGTGGAAAAACCTGAGCTATTGAACTGATTTGAAAATAGAATCCATTATCTCCTACTTTCAAGTGGATTTAGTCTGATTGTAGTAAAAGCAAAGGCACACACCAACTACAAGATGTGTTAATCCCTTCCACTGACCCTGCTGTCAGTGTATCCATAAAGCCCTCTGCTCAACATACCTGCCTTATAGCAGAGTTTATATTCTTGCCCCTCATTGATAATCAAATTTATAACTGCGAGCATGAACAAGAAGTCACAAATTCCCATCTGTCAAGTCTAGCGCTACCCAAATGCAAAATTTGGAAAACACGATAAAAGCCAAAGTGGGAACTATTAGAAAACGTAACATTTTTTAAATCAGAAAAAAATTTATATGACACTGCTACCAAACACTTTGAGTTATATTTGTGTGGTTTCTGGCATTGTGGGATATCTTTTATATTGATATGCTGTATTCCAGGGGTCAGCAACCTTTGGCAGATGTGCCACCATGGCCCTATCTGACTGTAATATCTCAACATTCTAGACAGGAATTTACCATTCAGACGCCATGTATTGTGTTTGCTTTGTCTTCCAGACATATAACAGTGAATGCCAAATGTCTTGTCCACTAAATGTGGTGTGTCTAGGTATAACAATCAAGCAACTACTCTAGAAACGATGCTATTGAACGTAATAATCTCTCTCTGTAAACTGCGACAACCCAGTGACAGATAATGTTGTATGTCAGAGAAACAGCTGTACAGCACTGAATTGCAAGATGACAAAATCAGCATTTTCACCTGTGTAGTGAAATTTAGCAGCTTCACAATCATTGCAAACTGCTTTGCTGATAGCAATTTGATAGTTGTACGTATTGCTGCATCACACCTGACGGTTAGAGTGGGACATGCTCAAGTAATGACAAGATGACGGAGCTATGTTGTTAAAGAGTTAAAACAAACGAGCACAACAGACAGGAAGAGATTATTTGCCAAACCCTGAAGTTGTGTGTATATGGGCGTTTTCACACTGACAGCCTTTAGGGCGTTTTCATACCTGTAGTTCGTTTGCTTCGAATCAGTTGGTGAGTTTGTAAACTTGGAGCGATTTGCACTTGGTTGGTTTGGTTTTTCACTTGGAAAAATACAAGCATACAAAAATGCACCATTACAAATCACGCAAGAACATCCACTACTCTTATTGGTAGGATGTTTCTGGAGGCGGGAGCAAGAAAGTAAATACAGGAACAATGTCCTGTGTTCTGGACTAGTGCATATTTCTTGCATCTCCATGGTACAACCAGCTCATTTCATTAAAATGATCAGACATTGTTTGAAACGTTACTTAGTCTGCTCTGGTCACCGAGACTTCGCTCTGGTCTGCCGGCGTCTATAGTTCGATTCAACCGAACTAAAAGCTGTCGGTGTGAAAACGCCCTTAGTTCGGTTGAAACAAACCGGAGTTTGTTTGCCCCGCTGGTGCGGTTCGTCTTGGCAGGTGAGAATGCGGCAATCAAACTCTGGTGCGCACCAAGAGCGGACCAAACAAGCGTACCGAGACCTGCTTGAAGAGGTGGTCCCGGTACGCTGTCAATCAAACTCTGGAGCGGTTGGTTTGTGGTGAGAACATGATCCGTACTCCAACCGCACCAACCATACAAACTCCACCAGTCTGAACAATGTCTCCAATAGTCAGGTGTGTTTATCAATCTGGGATGCAGCGGAGCAGCAAACTGAAGCAGCTTGCAGTTTCTATCAAAGAAACTGACTGCGGTCAAGCTCGCCGTCCGTCACTCGTATATCTCCTTGGTCAAACCATTGACCGTTAATATATCTAGTGTATGGGTCAAACCATTGACCGTTAATATATCTAGTGTATGGGTCAAACCATTGACCGTTAATATATCTAGTGTATGGGTCAAACCATTGACCGTTAATATATCTAGTGTATGGGTCAAACCATTGACCGTTAATATATCTAGTGTATGGGTCAAACCATTGACCGTTAATATATCTAGTGTATGGGTCAAACCATTGAATGGTAATATATCTAGTATATGGGTTAAACCATTGACCGTTAATATATCTAGTATATGGGTCAAACCATTGACCGTTAATATATCTAGTAGTGTATGGGTCAAACCATTGAACGGTAATATATCTAGTATATTGGTCAAACCATTGACCGTTAATATATCTAGTGTATGGGTCAAACCATTGACCGTTAATATATCTAGTGTATGGGTCAAACCATTGACCGTTAATATATCTAGTATATGGGTAACAACCTTGACCGTAATTATCTAGTGTATGGGTCAAACCATTGACCGTTAATATATCTAGTGTATGGGTCAAACCATTGACCGTTAATATATCTAGTGTATGGGTCAAACCATTGACCGTTAATATATCTAGTATATGGGTCAAACCATTGACCGTTAATATATCTAGTGTATGGGTCAAACCATTGACCGTTAATATATCTAGTGTATGGGTCAAACCATTGACCGTTAATATATCTAGTGTATGGGTCAAACCATTGACCGTTAATATACTAGTATATGGGTCAAACCATTGGACGTAATATATCTAGTATATGGGTAAAACCCATGACCGTTAATTATCTAGTGTATGGGTCAAACACATTGACCGTAAATCTACTAGTGATATGGGTCAACACAACAGTTGAACGTCTGACATAAATCCTAGTATACCGGGTCACACCCCCAACACCACACGACCGCCCAGTAACTAGATCTAGGGTAGGGGTCAAACCATTGAGTGATATATCTAGTGTATGGGTCAAACCATTGACCGTTAATATATCTAGTATATGGGTCAAACCAGCTGCCGCTAAAGTGGGAGACAGAGCAGAGCAAAGTCTCGGTGACCTGAGCAGACGTAACGTCGCTCGCAAAACAATGTCTGATAATTTTAATGAAATGAGCTGGTTTGACCATGGAGATGAAAGACATATGCACTGGTCCAGAACACAGGACCTTGTTCCTGTATTTACTTTCTTGCTCCTGCCTCCAAACAACCGACCAATAACAAGAGTGGATGTTGCGTGATTTGTAATGGTGCATTTTGGTACGCTTGGATTTTTTCAAGTGTGAAACCAAACTCAACTAAACCGACCGAGGGCAAATTTATCCAAGTTAACAAACTCACCACTGATTCGGACCAAAGCAAACGAACTACAGGTGTGAAAACGCCCTGTTGTTGTTTTCCCTCACAAGAACATTGAATTCCTCCTCTTTGTACAATAGGAAAGTAGTTTTTCTTTCCTGTCTGTGCTATATTAATATGTGTGGGTATTTCAGGCCTGTGTAGTGATTTCTAACAAACATAGTGTATATTGTAATTTCCACAATAGGGATCAATGGTATCCATTAAATGAATTACTAAATCTGAGAAGAGACTGAGAAGGAACTGAGCTGGGTAGTTACAGTATGTGATAGGGAGCAGATTGAATCCTAAATGTTTTCACCACAACATGTCTACATGTACTGAGGCCACTTGCAGCAGTAGCTTGGACGTCCTGGGGACAGCTGTCCCACATAAATTCTATTTTGTTTATCCTGGATGCTGGTCGCATTTCTAAAAGCTTTATAAGGATACTCACACATGTACACAATACATTTCTTTATCTGACTTTCTCTTGGGAGTGTTTCTTCCCCTACTACTCACCATGAGGAGTGTTTACCCTGTGTGGGCTCGGAGTTTTTTCTCGGACCCTCTTCCTCACTGTCTCCTCAGGAGCATCCTGTGTCCTCTCCTCCTTCGAGTCCTTGTCTCCTCCACCCTCGCGGTGGTCTCCCTCTTTTGGCATGCTAAGGTACGCAAGATAACAGATAACTTTAGATAAGTTGCAATCAGAAGTTATTTCAAATGCTGTAAAATGCTGAAAGTCAGTCAAATGATTGCAGTGTTTGCGACAAGAGTGTACAGTTGTGTCAGCATTTTTTCAAGCTAGCCATGCAATGTTGCTACATCAATGAACGGCTAATGAACGATAATTTGCTAGGATTTCATGTTACAGTCCCAAAAAAAAAGAAATGAGATGCGGGTTTGTTGTGAACTATTGGACGATGACATCACCTCGACTGAAAGGGGAGGGGAGAGGATTCGGTGTGCCAGTGCGCCGCTAACTGACTCAGGCTGTGATCACGACAGAGGTGAACAGAACACAGCCTCTCTTTACAATCTTACGTGCGGTTAACGTCACTAACCTTGTAAATTAGTCGGCAGCCCCGAGGAAAGAGATGGGTTAACGTTAGCTGTGAAGCTCAATTTATCTACCGTTAGCTTTAGTCTGGGTTAAACAACACCCATAACAACAAAGCCTTCTTATGACGCAGCTAACGTTATTCCTTTATAAGCCGGCCAAAGCAAAATGATCACTGTCACAGAGTTATGAACTACTTCACCACTGCCAGACACCGTTTTCAACAGAAGAAAGGCCTTGTTTCGTAATAAAAACGCTAGCTACTGACTTTGCATCCTTCCTAATGGGTCGCCGCCTCAGATGCTAGATTGCACCAGAAACACGTGTCGACGTCAACACGGGCATACTGCGCATTGCGCAGGCGCGAACACTTGGCCTGACCTGCGTTGGCCAATCATGTAACCAGTGATGTCTACCGGCGATGACTGTCAGCCTGTTTTCTTTAACTGTCTATGGTTTTGCGGCGGATATACCTTTCTTAACACGTACACAAAATAGCATAGACCTATATTATTATGTCTATGCAAAATAGTACAAACAACTATGAGGGTAAAAATTGAAGCACATAACTGCTCAGGAGTTTCTGTAACATCTGAATGTTTCCGGACAATGTCAAGATTCTGCTATTTCCGTCGGACTGATCTAGCGTGAATGATTCAACGGTGTGACTTTATATATTAACATGTGAACCAATTGAAGGTGTGAAAGGGCTGCGTGCCTGCATCATGTTGGCGCACGCGCAGTATTCTCGTGTTGAAGTAGACTGATTCAGACTCAGCAGAAACCAAAAAAAACTATGAAAAGACGTTTTTGGTCTTCTTTACACTTTTCCAACCATGACAACAAATTTGTTGGGTCTATACACGCTAAAAGTACTGTTTTTTAAATGGACTCTGGTTGGTTTAGCACTAGCTACGTCGTAGCTGTTCTTGGTAAACAGAAAGGTCTTAAATATGTTATAAAAAGGTCTATCGCTGAAGGGTTAAGTCACTTAACACTTCACCATTATAACAATACTGTATGTATTTAAAATATAAGCAAAACTGGGGTATTGTATATAGTACAGGCCAAAAGTTTTTTCTTCATTTTCATGACTATTTACATTATAGATTTTCACTGAAGGCATCAAAACTATGGATGAAAACACGTGGAATTATGTACTTAACAAAAAAGTGTGAAATAAATGAAAACATGTCTTATCTTCTAGTTTCTTCAAAGTAGCCACCCTTTGCTCTGATTACTGCTTTGTACACTCTTGGCCTTCTCTTGATGAGCTTCAAGAGGTAGTCACCTAA
>NC_045740.1:25470491-25470609 GCF_008692095.1 Etheostoma spectabile | reverse complement strand
CAACAGTCTTGAAGAAGTTCCCAGAGATGCTTAGCACTTGTTGGCCAAGTCAAACTTGGACTCATCAGACCAAAGCCCAGATTTCCACTTGTCTAATGTCCATTCCTTGTGTTTCTTG
>NC_045740.1:25470348-25470481 GCF_008692095.1 Etheostoma spectabile | reverse complement strand
CAAACAAATCTCTTCTGCTTGTTGCCTGTCCTTAGCAGTGGTTTCCTAGCTCCTATTTGACCATGATGTCCTGATTCATCTCTTCTGAACAGTTGTTCTAGAGATGTGTCTGCTGCTAGAACTCTGTGTGGTA
>NC_045740.1:25469935-25470338 GCF_008692095.1 Etheostoma spectabile | reverse complement strand
CTCTAATCTGAGCTGCTGTTAACTTGCGATTTCTGAGGCTGGTGACACGGATGAAGTCATCCTCAGCAGCAGAGGTGACTCTTGGTCTTCCTTTCCTGGGGGGGTCCTAATGTGAGCCAGTTTTGTTGTAGGGCTTGATGGTTTTTGCGACTGCCCTTGGGGACACATTCAAAGTTTTTTGCAATTTTCCAGAACGACTCACTTTCATTTCTTAAAGTAATGATGGCCACTCGTTTCTCTTTACTTAGCTGATTGGTGGCTACTTTGAAGAAACTAGAATATATAAGACATATTTTCAGTTATATAACACTTTTTTGTTAAGTAATTCCACATGTGTTCATTCCTAGTTTTGATGCCTCCAGTGATGAGCTACAATGTAAATAGTCATGAAAATAAAGGAAAC
>NC_045740.1:25469339-25469925 GCF_008692095.1 Etheostoma spectabile | reverse complement strand
AGAAGGTGTGTTCAAACGTTTGGCCTGTACTGAATATTTTGCTAAACCAACAAGAATCCATGTAATCGGAAAACACACTTCATTCAGATTTAACAGACACCAAATGGAAAAGATGTTTTTGGTCTTCTGTAGACTTTTCCAATCATGACAACCCTAGTGTTGGTGGAAATAAACACATACTTTACCGATTTACATGTGAAAATATAGTATGTTGGCTCTATACACGCTAAAAGTACTGGTTTTTAAAATGGACTCTGGTTGGTTTAGCGCTAGCTACTTAATGGTCTTTTCTGGTAAACAGAAAGGTCTTAAATAGTTTTTAAAAGTTCTATCTCTGAAGGGTTAAGACACTTAACACTTGTATTACTTTTTATTAAGTTTTATTGCTATTAGGATGTGCTCCAAGTAGTAGGCACACTGTTAAAATTTCTGCGGAATTTTCTAGTTTTATAAATTATACTGTTTCTTGATCCCCAGTGAGGAAATTACAATTTACACTGTTTGTTATCACTACACGCAGGCCGGAAATACACACACATGCTCAGGACCTAGTCATGCACAAATGGAGAGATGTCAGAGTGAGTGG
>NC_045740.1:25469087-25469329 GCF_008692095.1 Etheostoma spectabile | reverse complement strand
GGACCAGCACCCTGAGCGGTTGGGGGGGGGGGGATGTTTTAACATATGTATGCATCTTATTAATGGCTTCACTCCTTAGATACCATGGAGCACTAAGGTTTATTTCAAATATCAGGCTCTAAGTCACCATTGCTCCCTGTGTGCTGGTTGGTTCCTGTCAATCAGGAAACTTAATCACAGGCCTTGTCTTGTGTACAGTGGCTAGAAAATGTTTACACCCCCATGCTAAAGTTGATTAAAAA
>NC_045740.1:25468840-25469077 GCF_008692095.1 Etheostoma spectabile | reverse complement strand
GAATAAAAAAACATCTTTTGGAAATTTACCTTAATGCTTTAATTTAAAAAAAATTGGAAAATCCAACCTTTTAAGGACAACAATTTTCTTTATGAATGAATAATGTATCGTAAATAAACAAATGTTCTTCCCTTAAATACAGGGGGCATAAGTATACACCCCCCTATGTTAAATTCCTGTAGAGGCAGGCACATTTTTATTTGTGCAGGCCAGTTATTTCATGGATCAGGATACTAT
>NC_045740.1:25468482-25468830 GCF_008692095.1 Etheostoma spectabile | reverse complement strand
AAAGTTCCCTTGGCCTTTGGAATTAAAATACCTCCCCCACCCCCCACATCATCACATACACTTCACCATACCTAGAGATAGGCATGGGGAACTATCCATAAGATCATTTCTCAACGCAAATCACACCAGCTATTGAGCTAACTGACCAACCATGCCAATCTCTAGGTATTGTATGTGATGATGTGGGGGGTATTTTATTTCCAAATGCCAAGGGAACTTTATTGGTGTCCTTAAAAGGTTGGATTTTCCTAAATGTTTTGAATTAAGGTATTAAGATCAATTTCCAAAAGATGTTTTTTAATTCTTCTTTTTAATCAACTTTAGCAGGGGTGTGTAAATTTATTCAAG
>NC_045740.1:25468313-25468472 GCF_008692095.1 Etheostoma spectabile | reverse complement strand
AATTCACTTCCTTCATATCTATGTACATTTGTCCAACTGAAAAATGCTGGAGGCTCCTGTCTCCACTCTTGGACATATACGCAAGACTTACTTTATCTCTATGTCCTCAACATCCATCTTGAAATGCAAAAGAGAGGCTTCTATGTATGCTGCTCCTGG
>NC_045740.1:25468217-25468303 GCF_008692095.1 Etheostoma spectabile | reverse complement strand
TTGTTGCTGCACACTGATCTTGGTCATGTGGAGCTGATCTTTAAATGTTTTCAAAAGTAGGTTGAAGGTGTAGCAGAAGGGTACAT
>NC_045740.1:25462661-25468207 GCF_008692095.1 Etheostoma spectabile | reverse complement strand
GGTAGTAAATCAAATGCTTTGACTGAGCTATTTGCCCCTGTGGGACCTAGGATATTATCTATCTATATGGACAGATAGATAACAGACAATACAATTTCAAATCACGCCACACACACACACATTTATACATATACAAACGAGTGAGCACAACATCAATTAATTACACAGACATATACACACACACACACACACACACATACATACACACACACACAGGTATGTGTGTAATTAATTGATGTTGTGCTCACTCGTTTGTAGTGTGCGAACACTGCAGAAATGAGAGCTTTCACATGGTTCCCTCCCTGTAAACACGTATGAACCACACTGTGCAGCTACTGTAATGATAGAGTGGTGATGTGGTCGGTTTTCTCGCATGCTGAAACTCAGTTTGATTTAAAAAGAAAAAGTAGTTCTTAAGTAATATTTTAAGATATATCTTCAGTTTTCAGCAGGCACATGTCATACATGTGCTTCAATAACTTAATATTGACAAATCTGATTGGCTTACATTAAAAAGTGCTATTTATGTGAAAAGAATATGTAAAAGTTTGGAAAAAGTATGTAAAAATGGTAGTTGAAAAGTAGAATCAATAGTTTTTTGTGGGTTAATATGGTACTTATACCATACCTATAACTCAATACCATCTTCATCATCATGAGCCAAACTGGAATTAAAATTATGAGTAAAAAAACATTAGTAGTTTTGTGTTACAGATATTTATTTTAAACATGCAGTCAAAAAAAATGCAAAGCCAACAATGGTATTGAATATAATGAGCTTACTACTTCATGTCTCCCACATTATTTGCAACAAGCCAGTGGAAGGGTGCTGTGTCATAATGGCCAAAAGGGACTACGGGCTGTTTCAGGCACAGCTGATGCAACGGTGCAGGGATGCCCTCTACTGGAAGACCTTCTCTGCATGTGTCAGGGCGCTGTCCTGGAAGAGCAGCTCCTGTGGAGGTTTAGGGAAAACCATCTTTTTCTCATGATAGCAACGGGCCTCTTTAGTTGCCTTCAGTACGTTGACGGTGGGCAGGGGCCTCTGGGTTGACGATGCGGATTACTGGGGTGGCCATCTTCACTTATAGATACTGAAATGCACTTAGACACAGTAACAGCACAACATTAGTATTTTAACATTATATAAATGATTCAATATTCAGTTTCTAATATGACAATGCATGTTAGTGTACGAAAGGTCACTGATCAGAGAAGGATGACAACTGCTTAAACCTGAGTCTCCAGATGAAGATAACTTTGAGGTAGAGGTCAGATAACTTCTTAAGTTGACATTTGATCCACTTTTCAGCCCATTTCCCAAAGTTTGTATGCCATATCTCACAATCAGTTGAAAATCCTTTGCCCCAAAAGTTGCCAGTAAAACTTGTCTGATTCAATGCATTCATGGGATGGCACATGCTGTTATGGCACCAACAGAAACATGAATGAGGTTAGTAATATGTAAAAAGTTAATGCTTTGTTCAGCAACAATAACTTTATTCTACGTGATTTTTCAACCAGTAGTTATGGAATTTAATGAAAACTAGGCTGACTAAACTTGCCACAACAATACTATAATGAGGGATTTTTTCACTCTGGGGACTGTCTTTATTATTATTATTGTTCACTGTCTTGTTTACAGCCATCTGAAGGCAACAGTTACAGTATTTGGAGAGAGAGGGAGGGTAAGACGCCCTGGGCCACTAGCCGAGTTTAGTAAATAGACTTGTGATATGAAGCTAGAATTTTTTCTTTATTACATGAGAGAAGAAGAAAAAAAGATCTGAGAGAAAACGTTTTCATACCAATAGCAAAAAAATCTCTCTCAAAATACTTTTTTAAACTCTCAAATATATGATATAAATATTGTCATAACGTTAGTGTTTAGCTAGCTAACAAATACAATCTAATTTAAAAGGCCTCCGAGTAACGTTAACGTAGGCCAAGGATGGGAATTTGACCAAGACACTGACATTTAACTAATGTTAGCAGTAGCCTTGAGGTAACCGACGTGCCATTAACAATATTCCGTAGTGGATACACAACAAATACAATTTAACATATTATTTATAATGACTCAGCGGTAACTTTGACGTTAAGCTAACGTTACCTGTCAACGAGTCTACGAGCTAGCTAGCTAGGTTGTTAACTTAGCTATAGCTAGCCTGAGTTGATACCATTAGCTAACTAGCTTTCCCAAACGATCAAAAAATCAACTGGGCAGTACTTAAACAGTGAGTATAATAAAGAGTACATTAGTTCAGGCTTAGTAAAATATAAGCAGTGAGTGTTACAAAAAAATATTTCATTCAGACTTACCAGAAATATTGTATGCTGCGATCACCGGACACCTCGGTCGACCTCAGAGGCAAGTTCAGCTTTGAATGTCGACGTGTGATTGGTTGTCTGCGATCGGCGAATCTTACGTTTCTAATTGGTTGTCTACACTCTAACGGAGGTCCAATCAGAACGCGTAGTACGTAACTAGACGTAAGTAGACGTAAACTGATATGTTTTTATTTAAAATCCAAAACATAACAACAGACCATGGTTGTCAATGCTACAGTGGAATAGAGTTCCTTCTACAAAATCTTTTGCAGAGGTAAGTCGCACTTTACAGCTGAGCTAAAACTACTTGTTTTACTCAACTTTTTCTCTTTACTAAAGCCTTATTGTGTGTGGAACAAGTACATTTACTTTCATCTGTCAAATAAATAAAAACTTTTTTTTAGCAATTACATATATTCCATCTATCAGATGTGCTGTAATCAGAAAATGCAAATGTACTTTGTCCCTTGCATTAGCTAAACAATTTTAATTATTATTATTATGTTTGTGATTCACATCAGATTAGATTATTTCTCAAACATATTATAATATAATACCTAACGCTAAATAAGTCCTGTTTTAAAATGATCTGTGGGTTGTTGATCTAAACATAAATGTCTTGTCGTGTTACAGTGAGTTGTATTTGAGCTAGTCGTAGAAAACACTGTTATTATTGTAGTGATTTTATTATTTTGTATTACTAGTAGAAATATTATCTAATATTATCATTAGCCCAGTGACGGACTGGCCATCTGAAACTAACGCTAATAGCTAGCGTTATATATAATAATAATAATAATGAAATGATGACAGTAATTTGTGTTGTTATTTTTCAAAACGTTATTATACATATATACACTACCCACAATTCTAAGCGTAACAAAGACGTCTTTGATTGGTCCAAAAAGTCGCTGTTGCCATGGAAATATTTACAGTCCATGTACCTGTGAACAACAGAAGTCTATGATAGTTTCAAGATGTTTTATAAGCGCCGAATCCATTATTATTATTAATTATCACCGACCACCACCAAGAAGGGGGAGGGAGGGAGCGAGAAAACGAGAAAAGGAGAGAGAAAACAGAAATTAATGTTGCCACGGCCGTTTTTTTTATCCCAGTCCGTCACTGTAGGCTACTAGTTGTAGCTTTTGTATGTCAATGAACATATGTACTGTACACAGTGGTGCTCATACGTTTATGAAGCCATGCTCATACGTTTATGACGCCATGCTTCATCACCTTTTTGACTACAAATAGGAATACAAAAATCATCTTTTACAAATAGATCTTAATGCTTTAATTAGGAAAAATCCAACCTTTAAGGGCACCCATTTTCTTAGTGAATGAAGAATGTATTGTGAATAAATTAATGTTCTTCTTTAAAATACAGGGGGCATGAGTATACACACCCCTATGTTAAATTCCCATAGAGGCAGGCACATTTTTATTTTTAAAGGCCAGTGATTTCACGGACCAGGACACTGTGCATCCTGATGAAGTTCCCTTGGCCTTTGGAATTTAAATGACCCCTCATCATCAAATACCCTTCACCATACCTAGAGATTGGCATGGTTTTATTTCAGTTAGCCTATTAGCTGGTTTTATTTGCATTGAAAGATGATCTTATGGAAAGTTCCCCATGCCTATCTCTATGTATGGTGAAGGGTTTGTGATGATGGGATTTATTTTAATTCCAAAGTCCAAAATATCTACCTGCCTCCATGGGAAATTAACATAAGTGTGTACTTACTTATGCCCCCTGTATTTTAAGGAACAACATTTAGTTATTATACATTAAACATTCACAAAGAAAATTGGTGTCCTTAAAGGTTGAATTTTTCATTTTATTTTTAATTAAGACATTAAGATCAAAAGATGTTTTTTTATTCTTCTATTTATTCAACTTTAGCATGGTCATAAACCTTTGACTACCACTGTCTATCATACATTAATACTTGACTGATTTAATTAATTAAAGTAAATTATACTGTACTTTTATAAGTGACCTTTTGCATTTTTGTTATTAGTGCAAATAATGATGTGTGACCAGATACATATTTCTCAGTTTATTTGAGTTCAGTTAGACGGTTTAGTTAAGTGAAATAACTTGCCTAGTGTGCTGCTTGAAACAATAATGTGATTATCAGTGAAGTAATTGCTGTGTGTGTTTGTGTGTTTGTACTTGCAGTTTCAATACGTCAGTATACAAACGATTCATCAAGAAAATGCTTAGATCCAATTCTGGACCAAAATCATTTACAAGACCTCGGTCTTCAGGAGGTATGTACTCTTCTTCAAAGAAGTCCAAACAAAGGTGTGAGAGACCTTTGTCTCCTGAAGACCTCAACCCTCCCGCCATCTTGAGGGAGCACGGACGAAGGGGTGAGAGACCTTTGCCTTGTGCAGAGAACCTGCCCTTTACCACCAGGCAGCAAGAACAAAGGGATGTGAGCTCTTTGTTCTTTGTTGGTACCAACCCTACTACCAACAGGCCGCAAGAACGAAGGGACGTGAGCTCTTTGTTCTTTGTTGGCACCAACCCTTCTACCACCATGAAGGAGCACAGGCAAAAGCCTGAGGGCCCTTTGTCTTGTGCAGAAAACAAGGCCTCTACCACCAGGCAGCAGGTACAAAGGGCTGAGAGCTTTTCCTCTTCTGATAAGGTCAAGCCTTTTACTCCAATGCGGAAACAAGCATGAAGGAGTAAGAGCCCTTTGTCTTCACCTTCTGAAGACGACCAGCCTTTTACCACGAGGAGGGAGCAAGAAAAAAGGGCTGAGAGTCCTTCTTCTCCTGATGAAGTTGAGCCTTTTGCTCCAATGCGGCTTCAGGCATGGAGGAGTGAGAGCTCTTCCTCTTCATCTTCTGAAGAAGACAAGCCTTCTACCACGAGGAGGCAGCAAGAAAAAAGGGCTGAGAGCCCTTTGTCTTCCCCTTCTGAGGACGAGCCTTCTTCCACAAGGAGGCAGCAACAACAAACTCCTGTGTCCTTCATAGAGATACAGGATGGACAAAGTGGTGGCAGTTCGTCCTCTACATCTTCCTCTTCTGAAGAAGACAAGCCTTCTACTCCAAGGCGGCAGCAGCATGGAATGGTGAGATCTTTGTCTTCATCTTCTGAAGACGACCAGCCATCTACTGCGGGGCAGCAACAACAAAAGGATGTGTACTCTTTGTTCTATGTTGGCACCAACGCTTCTACCACCAAGCAACAA
>NC_045740.1:25461675-25462651 GCF_008692095.1 Etheostoma spectabile | reverse complement strand
ATGTGTACTCTTTGTTCTGCGTTGGCACCAACCCTTCTACCACCATGAAGGAACACAGACAAAGGGGTAAGTACCTTTTGTCTTCCTCCAAAAAAGACGACCAGCCTTCTACCACCAGGCAGCAAGAAAAAAGGGCTGAGAGCCCTTCCTCTTCTGAAGAAGAGGAGCCTTCTACTGCAAGGCGGCAGCAGTCATGGAGGGGCGAGAGCTCTTCCTCTTCTGAAGAAGACAAGCCTTCTACCATGAGGAGGCAGCAAGAAAAAAGGGCTGAGAGCCCTTCTTCCTCTTTTGAAGAAGACAAGCCTTCTACTCCAAGGCGGCAGCAGCATGGAATGGTGGGACCTTTGTCTTCATCTTCTAAAGACGACCAGCCATCTACCACCAAGCAGCAACAACGAAAGGATGTGTACTCTTTGTTCTATGTTGGCACCAACGCTTCTACCACCAAGCAACAAGAACGAAAGGATGTGTACTCTTTGTTCTGCGTTGGCACCAACCCTTCTACCACCATGAAGGAACACAGGGAAAGTGGTGAGAGCTCTTTGTCTTCCTCTGAAGAAGACAACCAGCCTTCTACCACGAGCAGGCAGCAAGAAAAAAGGGCTGAGAGCCCTTCTTCTCCTGATGAAGTTGAGCCTTTTGCTTCAATGCGGCTTCAGGCATGGAGGAGTGAGAGCTCTTCCTCTCATCTTCTGAAGAAGACAAGCCTTCTACCACGAGGAGGCAGCAAGAAAAAAGGGCTGAGAGCCCTTTGTCTTCCCCTTCTGAGGACGAGCCTTCTTCCACAGGAGGCAGCAAATCAAACTCCTGTGTCCTCATAGAGATACGGAGGACAAAGTGGTGGCAGTTCGTCCTCTACATCTTCCTCTTCTGAAGAAGACAAGCCTTCTTCCACGAGGAGGCAGGAAGAAAAAAGGGCTGAGAGCCCTTCTTCGTCCTCTGAAGAAGACGAGCCTTCTACCACAAGGAGGCAGCA
>NC_045740.1:25461564-25461665 GCF_008692095.1 Etheostoma spectabile | reverse complement strand
CCTGTGTCCTTCATAGAGATCAACCTTTCTACCACTTTGAGTGAGGATGGACAAAGTGGTGGCAGCCCGTCCTCTACATCTTCATCTTATGAAGACGACGA
>NC_045740.1:25461455-25461552 GCF_008692095.1 Etheostoma spectabile | reverse complement strand
CTTTTTATCCATCCATCTGAGTGAAAGAGGGAACTTAGGGGATGCAAGACAAAATGAGCTAACAGAAAGAGTAAAAAGAGAAAGAGAGAGGTGTGAA
>NC_045740.1:25457806-25461445 GCF_008692095.1 Etheostoma spectabile | reverse complement strand
AAAAGAACGAGGAGGAGGAGAGGAAAACTTTTGGTCTTCTTTCAAGGATTTACATTTGGTGGCTCAACCGCAAGATAGACCGCATTTCTAGAGAAATCCAGTCGACCGTCGTGGATGAGCGCAACCTCCTCCAACGGACGAAGCTGGTTGTGTACAAACGCAGACAAGAATTTAAGGTGGAGAGGGAAGTGAGGAAGCAAAGACTGAAGGTAAAGAGGAAGGAAGAAAAGGTTTTGAAGATGGAGAATATCTCAGAGTTATGCGACAACCCAAAAAGGCCAACGCCAGACAGACGTAGACTTAAATTATATAGCCTTTAAGAGAAAAGGAGAGCAATCTGAAAAATAGCACCAAATAGAAAGAGATTCGACAAAACTGAAGTAAAGAAAAGTTAAAAATTCTATTAAAACATAAGCAACCACCATCAAATATCCTCCGAACCACCTGATAACACCCTAGATGCTTTAATTAAATTACAAAATGATTAGCCCCCCTAATGAAATTATACAGATCTCTTGATTTCTCCATGGAAATGAGCATTAACATCAAGTGTTTATAGTGTATTTGTTTTCAACATAACAAAGACAAAATGTCCACTAAGTTTGATTGGGATATTTTATTGAGTTAAAACAAGAAAGGGCAAAAATGAGACGTCCAAAATTATTAGCCCCCAGGTCATTAATATATTGTATTAATGGCCTGGGGGCTAATATTATATTAGTAATGTACTCTTTCTGAGCCACAACTGACAACAAGCTCTTAGAGTAGTTCTTTACTAGGTTGGCTCAGGTCTCCTGAGGGATTTTGGCCCATTCTTCTATTGCAAATTGTTCCAGCTGGTCCAAATTGCGTGGTTTCCGAGCATGGACATTCACTTTGGGCACCCGCCACAGATTCTCAATAGGATTGTGGTCTGGGCTCTGTGCGGGCCACTCCAGGACCTTGGTTTTGGTATCCTTCAGGAACTGTTGGACCAATTTCAATGTATGCTTTGGGTCATTGTCTTGTTGGAAGACCCAGCAACGACTTAAGGATAGACAAATTTCTGCATATTATCCCTCAAAATTTCAACATAATTTTCCTTTTCCATGATGCCATTCACCCAAACAAGACTCCCTGTGCCTGAGGCTGCAAAACAGCCCCACAGCATGATCCTCCCCCCACCATGTTTAACTGTGGGAACCGTGTTCTTAGGGTTGAAGGCCTCTCCCTTTCTTCGCCAAATATAAGCAACATCCATGTACCCAACCAGTTCCAGTTTAGTCTCATCAGACCCAAGCGCAGACTTCCAAAACTCATCTTTACCTGTCAAATGTTCACTGGCAAACCTCAGTCTGGCTGTGATGTGCCGCTCTTTGAGTAAAGGGGTTCTTCTGGGACGATGGCCCTGAAGCCTGCCACGATGAAGAGCCCCCACGTCTGTGTTCCTTGAAACATCAACTCCAGAAGAGGCCAGGTCAGCAACAATAATCGTGGCAGATGTCCCTGGCTTGTTGCTGACATCTCGGACTATTTTCCTCTCCAGAGTTCTTTCGTGCGCTTACGACCACGCCCAGGTTTGTTTCTTACAGAATTTATCTCCTTGTACTTGGCAATAAGGCAACGTAGAGGAATGGCTATACTGCCATTTCCAAATGCTTGGAAATGGCAGCATAGCCTTCCCCCTTGTCACGACCCTCCACTCTTCTTTTTGAGCTCAAGACTGATTTCCTTTGTCTTTGGCATGGTGAGTATATGTAGTCGTAGTAATAGTTTTCAGTAGCCTCTCAAAAATGTGTTTAAATGCTCTGTTTATTGGAGTCCTTTTACGCTGATTGAATGCTCAGGTTTTGTCAGGAAGCCAATTGACTGCACAGGTGTTGTTTGAAAGCTGATTGGTTTGGGTATTTTGAAAGCAAAAATTCACACGGGGGCTAATATTTTTGACCACCCCATTTTTCACTATATTTGATATAAAGCAATCCAAAAAATGTATGTTATATTCCAAAATGTACCAAAAGCTACTAAATAGCACTAGTGAATGTTTGATTGTATCAAGTTTTTTAAATGCTGCCAACGTTGGGAAGAAATTTAAGAAAATGTTCCATAATTCCTGGGAGGCTACTCATTTTGGCCTCAACTGTCCTAACCTAACGCCACCTGACCTAATCTAATTCATCCTAACTTTACCTAATCTAGCCAAGATTAGCCCAACACCTATCCTATGCAAGCCTAATTTATCTGAGGCTTTGTGCCAGACATGTTATAGCCCAATATGTTATGTGGGGAGCTGTTGTCTTCCTGTGTGTGTCTCTCCCCTTTTCCCCCACTGTGTTTGTGTGTCTGTATGTGTATATGGCCGGTCGATCTACCTCTCTGCACAGCTGCTGGCTATTCCACCTACCAAATCTACAGTATTTATTTGTGGGTGAAGCTCACCACCGGCGCCAGATCGCTGCACCTACCAGTGTGGTAACTTGGCTTAACTACTTGGAAACTACAGTCTTGACTCAATGTTCCCCCCTTTTAACTTTTGAAAAAACAGAAAACAGAAAACAAAAATTTAATGTGCTTCTAAAAAATAGATATTTGGTGCCCTCACCCAGACAGTCATAGTCCTAATCTTAGTGTTACATTCCTCGTGCTTTTGTTAACGTCCTGTTTTCCCTGTCCCACTACGCCTCCAGACCTGTTGCCGTGGCTCATCACGCTCAAGCCTTCCTACGTTCCCGCTTGGATTCCAGAAAGGTGGTTTGGATCCACCACTGCCTGCCCTCCTCGGCCCCTATCCAGCTCGGAGTCATCCTACCTTGTGTTTTCTGTCCTTGGCTGCTGTAAGTACAGAAGTTACATTAAAACGTTTTAATAAGGCTTTGTTGGGGCAACGTGACCAGTTAATTTGTACTGTAATAGATCACAACCACCAACTGCTAGGTGTGCGACTCACCAGACACCTCCAAATTTGAAATTATCAGCGTTCTAATTTTTCCCAATTTCAAATGATGTCCCAGAAAGGAAACTTTGTCCACATCTGTTTTATCTAAAAAGAAACATTTCTCTGTTCATAACACTTCACTTTTATTGCTGCAAAATGGGACAAACTGACCAACACATATGTAATTTATAATATATAATAAAAGATTGATACTTGGCGCCTGAGTATCGATACAGTATTGCCACTGAAATTATCGCAATACTATGCTGTATTGATTTTTTTTCACCCACCCTTACCAACCGTTAAGTCAGGTCCCCCAGCTAACCTCTCAAGTTCTTTAACATGTCTGTCGTCAGTTCTTCACCTCTCTCTGATCCTCAGCTTCCAGTCCCTCAAGATGTCTCCTCGGACATGATGTCTACAGTGCGGACTCATTTTTCAACAGAGACCACTGTCATTCCCCACGGAGGCTTCTAAGGTACATTATGCAGTGGGGTTGCTTGGAGGGAGAGCGTTGGTGGGGGCTGAGGCTGTATGCTCTGATTAACAACCGACTGGGTCAACCTCTGCTTATTTTTCTACTAAGTTGAGAACTGACTTCAGAAACTGTTTTAGTCGGATGGAGGCTCCCCTCACTAGACTTACGTCCCCCAAAACTCCTTTCCAATGGTCCCCTGAAACAGGCTGTTTTTGTGCTTAACCCTTGTGTTGTCTTTCCCTCAACA
>NC_045740.1:25457629-25457796 GCF_008692095.1 Etheostoma spectabile | reverse complement strand
ACTTTTGTTGTCCCTATCTCAATTTTTTGTTGCCTTTCAAAATAAAAGGTATTACATTTTTTGCTTTTTTGCTTTCAACATTTTAACCGTTTTTTATATCCCCAATGTCTATGTCCCTTTTGTTGATGTTTTGTCACTTTTCTGACATTTTAGCCAGTTTTTCCAAA
>NC_045740.1:25456915-25457607 GCF_008692095.1 Etheostoma spectabile | reverse complement strand
GTGTTTTCTTTCATAGTTTTTGTCACTTTTTCCAATATTTTTTCCCATATTTCTGATAAAAAGACAACAACTTGGAAACGGGTCAAATTTGACCCTAGGACAACATGAGGGTTAAGGAGCTGTTTTCTACTTCTCCTGTATTATTACAGCCTAACCTCACTCTGCAGTTTATTGTGGAGGTGGATGCTTCTGACCTGGGGGGTGGGAGCCGTCCTTTCCCAACGCTCCCCCACAGACCAGAAGCTTCACCCTTCTTTCCAAGAAATTGTCTCCCGCAGAAAGAAACTACAATGTTGGACACCGAGAACTACTGGTCTGGACCGACCATAAAAACTTGTCATTCGTCCAATCCACCAAAAGACTCCCGTCAAGCCAGGTGGGCCGTGTCTTCAGCAGGTTTAATTTTTTTGTTTTTGACATACAGACCAGTCCAACATGTATTTTTTCCCCATGGAATACCTGTGGAAATTGTGTCTGAGAGAGGCCCACAGTTTACTTCTCGTTTTTTGTACTGCTTTAGGTGCATCTGTAATTCTGTCCTCACTCATTGCATTTCTGTGATGGATTTTTAATTTTTAATTTTTATTCTTATGTGTGATATATGTGTGTATACGTGTTTGTTGTGTTATGGTTGTCTTGCTACTGTATGCGTAAAATTTTCCTTCGGGATGTATAAAGTATCTATCTATCTA
>NC_045740.1:25456493-25456905 GCF_008692095.1 Etheostoma spectabile | reverse complement strand
TATCTATCTATCTATCTATCAAACTATCTAGGGTGCCATCCCCAATCCATGGCTCAGACTGAGAGAGCCAACCAGGACCTAGAAGAATCCCTTTGTTGTGTTGCTGCTCAACGTCCGTCCTCCTGGGCCAACATCTGCCCATAACTCCCTGATCACCTCCGCCACTGGCTTCTCACCTCTCGAGGTAGCCCTGGGATACCAACCCACCCTTGTTTCCTGCTCAGGAGAGGGAATTGGCTGTTCCCTCGGTTCAGGAGAACCTAGAGTAAAGTTTGAAGCGACGCCCGGGAAGCCCTGCTCAACAAAGCGAAACTCACCACCGGCGCCAGATCGTTGCACCAACCAGTGTGGTAACTTGACTTCCAGTTGAACTTTGTGCCATTTTAGTCTTAGTGTTATATTCCTTGTGCTT
>NC_045740.1:25456358-25456483 GCF_008692095.1 Etheostoma spectabile | reverse complement strand
CCTGTTTTCCCTGTCCAGACCTACGCCTCCAGACTTGTACACATGGCTCATCACGCTCAAGCCTTCCTACCTTCCCGCTTGGGATTCCAGAAAGGTGGTTTGGATCCACCACTGCCTGCCCTCCT
>NC_045740.1:25434176-25456348 GCF_008692095.1 Etheostoma spectabile | reverse complement strand
CCAGCTCGGAGTCATCCTACCTTGTGTTTTCTGTCCTTGGCTGTTATAAGTACAGAAGTTACATTAAAAGGTTTTTGAATCGTTATTCTGTGCCCGTGTATGTTTTTCTGTGTTCTGGGTCAGAACCTCTGCCTTAACCCTCATGTTGTCCTCGGGTCAAATTGACCAGCTTTCCTATATCAATGTTCTTTTTATATGTATATATATTATTATATATCCTATAACTACCCAATATATTACCCAAAATAACATGATTGATTCCACACAGTGCTCTTTTGCAAGTACAAATCTCTACTTTAATTAATTTTGGGGTGTCTTGTTCAATTTTATAGCATTTAAAAAAAAGTGTTTTTGAAATACAATTGAGTAAAAGTTGACATATTCCAGTCTGTGATTATCCATCAACAGACATTCCTTTAATTTTAAATAATTCCTAATTTCTGCTTTTCTAACTCAAGCTTTAGGTATAATTTCCAAAAAATGAAGTTTATTGACCATAAATTCCAAAAACAACTGTAAAACTAAAGTTAAAAGTTAGTGTTACGAAGTGTTGAAAACGTTAAAAAAAAGTGACAAACATTGAAAAAAAAGCATCAAAAGTGTTGAAAAAAGAGACAAAAATGTAAAAAAAAGTTAAAAACATTGATAAAAAGCGTCAACAAAAGTGACAACACACGGGTTAACAGAATCGGTTAAAAATCAATATAAATGTGTAAAGATTACAATCGTTTGAGATAGAAAACTAATCATGATGCAGTTTTTAAACATCCTAGGGTGTAATCTACTTTAGATTGCACTTGTTTGGAAAATTATGTGTTATTTAGGCATGTAACAATACACTCAACTCACTTTTCAGCCTCATATTCATAATTGCCCGTGGTTTGCAGCTTTAAAAAAAACACACACAAAAAGCCTAAAAAAGACTTCTGTATGCTTTAAAATGTAGAAATTGAGCACTGTTTGGAATTCTTATGGAGTAACGATGCAGGCAGCAGTGCTTTGCCATGTTTTTCTGGCTTCCCCCCCCCCCTCCAGTACTCTTGTTTGCTGCTACAGAGCACAAGGGACTGTGTGAGGATGAATTTACCTCCCAACATCTGGAAGCGTGCTTATTGATCATTAAAAACAAGATGAACTATTCTCTGAAATGACAAGGGGAGGGGTACAGTGTCACGCTCCCCTCACATGCGTACACTGGCTAAGTGACATGCAATGCAGTCCCGCCTGAGACCTTTCAAATTTAATTTGATCTTGTTCAAAATTTATAGGCAACACTAAATTTACATTCTCCTGTTTGAGAATTTGGTGTTCTCTTGTTCTCTGTTCAGATCTGAAGTAATTACAGCAAAACTTCTATATTTGGAAACCAAGTGCACTCCCCTTGCATCCCTGATTGAAACAAATGAGGAAAATAATTGGAAGTGTGGTCAGTTTACTAGTGTGAGGTCTTTCACATCTAAAATCAAACGAGAGTATTTGTACAGTTTGATTTCGAGAGATACTCCAATCAATGTAGCAGGCAGTACGCAACAAACTGCCTTCTAATGATTAATACTTAACATTTGAGGGGCCAGTGCCTTAATCGAGTTACTGATGGAGAGTTACTGTATGTTTGACATGGTAGCTTTTCTTTTCACCAGTCAGTGAGCTGTTAGTGACATCTTCAGGACAGGAGCAGGATAGCACTGACTGCAGCCATCAGTCACGAGTGTATGGCTCCAGCTACAGCTACGTCAGCACTGCACTACGTGAAAGACGGAGGGGGGGAGGAGGCTTCAAGATGATGCTACGATAATATTATCCTTCAAACTAAAAGCATTAATGCATATCATACCCTTCCAGCCTCTCATTTGTAAAAGAACACCCACTAAACTGTATGCATTAGCTTTTTTTGGATAGTCTTTTCTCAAAGGTATTCATGGTATTCACTTGTTTTCCCATTCAAAAAGGAATGGAAGTCTCTTTTATATACCCTTAGTGGTCCCTAATACTGTATCTGAAGTCTCTTTTATATACCCTTAGTGGTCCCCTAATACTGTGTCTGAAGTCTCTTTTAAATAGGCCTTAGTAGTCCCCTAATACTGTATCTGAGGTCTCTTTCACATAGAGCTTAGTGGTCCCCTAATACTGGATCTGAAGTCTCTTTTAGATAGGCCTTAGTAGTCCCCTAATACTGTATCTGAAGTCTCTTTTAAATAGACGCTTAGTGGTCCCCCTAATACTGTATCTGAAGTCTGTTTTATTTAGCCCTTAGTGGTCCCCTAATACTGTATCTGAAGTCTCTTTTATATAGACCTTAGTGGTCCCCTAATACTGTATCTGAAGTCTCTTTATATAGACCTTAGTGGTCCCCTAATACTGTATCTGAAGTCTCTTTTAAATAGACCTAGTGGTCCCCTATACTGTATCTGAAGTCTGTTTTATTAAGCCTTAGTGGTCCCCTAATACTGTATCTGAGTATCTTTTACATAGACCTTAGTGGTCCCCTAATACTGTATCTGAGTCTCTTTTATTACCTTAGTGGTCCCCTCAATACTGTATCTGAAGTCTCTTTTATATAGCCCTTAGTGGTCCCCTAAAACTGTATCTGAGGTCTCTTTTACATAAACCTTAGTGGTCCCCTAGAAATGTATCTGAAATCTCTCCCAAAATTCAGCCTTGGTGCCATTTCAGAGTACAGCTCTCCTCAGGATCTATTCATGCACAAATGGAGAGAGATGTCAGAGTGAGTGGGCTGCCAGCTGGAACAGCTGAGGCGGCTGTGGCTCAGTGGTAGAGCGGTTGCCTGCCAATCGGAAGGTTGGTGGTTCGATCCCCGCCCCTGCAGTCATTGTCAAAGTGTCCTTGGGCAAGACACTGAACCCCGAGTTGCCCCCTGTGAATGTGTGTGAATGTTTATCTGATAAGCAGGTGGCGCCTTGTACGGCAGCCCTGGCCACAGTGTATGAATGTGTGTGAATGGTGAATGTTTCCTGTAGATGTAAAAGCGCTTTGAGCAGTTGTTAAGACTGGAAAAGCGCTATATAAATACAGCACATTTACATTTACCAGCGCCCTGAGCAGTTGGGGCTACAGTGCCTTGCCCAAGAGCACCATGCAGTGCCCCGGAACTGAAGTGGCATCTTTCCAGCTACCAATCCACACTCTGTATGGGGACTTGAACGTGTGACCCTCCAGTTCTGGACTGAGCTACTGCCACCAATAGCCCAAGCGACTCTTCTCGTAATAGTCAAGCCAACTTCTCTCTCTCTCTCACACACACACACACACACACGATTGCCAGACCCATAGATATAAAACAATATATGTGTGTTGAGAAGATCTAAAAGTTATGTCCAATTCCCCAAATTAAGTTTGGTTAATTAAGTTTTGGTTAATTTGGTAATTTGGTAAGTTTGGTAAAACCGGTTGTGAAGTGAGCTAGGTTAATCAAAAACTTTTAGATAATTCAGCAGAGAATTTTCTTGCAAGAAGACACTTTTTTGATTCACTGTTATACAATCAGTCCATCAATCCATATTTTTCCAAATTTGATACACAAATTCATTAAATTAAGATATACAAATACTGGGGTTGAGTATATCATTAAACATAATACACATATTTACAGACTAAGAAAAACTGAATCCACAAAAGGCACTTTTTGCTGTAGCATATACAGTAGATTTAGTTGCTTTTGTTTGACATTTTGTTTTACAAATGACAGGATACCTCTTTTCTATTCTATTTAATTTGTTTTGTTAACCCTAACACCCATAATAGAAGAAAAAACAAGTTCAAGCTTAACATTTTATTTCAAAAGAAACAAGGCCAAACACATAACTGTTCATTTTTTTTCCTTAAATAAAGCAAATATACACGTACAGTACAAGCGCAATCATATGGAGGTTTCTTTAAAATCTCCATTAAGATTTACTGTCAGTCACAAATATGTTTTTTAAGTCAGGTAGCTTGTGTCTGAAAGACCAACGATTTACCACAAATGTAAAAGGCAAAAAGTAGCTACTGTTGAAACGGACTGTAAAAAACAGAGTGATATAGATTGTGTCATAGTCTTCAAAAACTACAGCACATTAACAGCATCACCAAAGTACTGGGTAAATATCTCTGGGTGGGCTTGATAAAACCGTCCAAGTAGGCGCTTTTTCTCCTTGGCAGATCTTTTGGTGTCCAGGTGGATGCTGTTTAGCATGATCCACAGTTCCTCGTTGGTGGTCTTCTTTGTGGAGTCAGCGCAAGTCCTGCTGGAGACACGCTGACAAAACGTAAAGTCTGAATGACAGAAAAGAAAAACTAGTTTTAAAAGGGAGGGAACTTAGAGTTAAAATTAACTGCCACAATCGTGAACATTGCATAAAAGCCCAAATGGATTCTGCGGATTGTTTTACAGTTTTCAGCAGTGATCCAGAACTAAAATTGCAGAATTTAGCAGACTGTTTTTCTGCTTGGGGTGGAAATGTGTTAACACATTTTTTTTATTTTAATCTGCAGAAGATTCTGTAGAAAATTCTGCGTCTGCCAATTCAGTGTGGCACTGGCAAGCAAAACTCTGGAAAATGCTGGTAGATCCCAGATCAGCTGGGGATCAGAGCCCTGTATCCATCCATGGCCATGACATCAAGCAGGTGTCCTCTCTTATATCTCTAATATCTAAGAGTATATATTGATAATGACCTGAGTTGATGCACACATGTAACAAATGTCTGTGCCAGCGTCTCCACTTTTTGCACAGACTTAGTGTTCGGGGTCTGTAAGAATATCACGTTAATCTTCTATAGAGCAAAAATGGAGTCAATTCTTCAGAATGGTATTACCAGCTGGTTTGGGAATTTGACAGTAAAATCCAAAACTTAGATTTTCAATCTGGTTAAAATGGCAGGCAAAATTATGGGAACACTTGCACCTCTTAACCCGCAGGAGCTTTTTGATCAGGCAACAATGAGGCAGGCTAAGACCATTCTGTCAGCTAACTCTCACGTTTCGTATACACAGTTTGAGCTGTTGAACTCGGGAAAGAGGTACAGGGTTCCTCTGTGCAAATATAACTGGTGTAAGCACTCATTTGGTCCTCCCACAGTTAGGCTCATTAATGATTAAATAAAAAGCTTAATTAATGAGCAGTGATGAACGTATGACTATGAATACTTCAATGTACTAATATCTGTGACTGAATGTATGTATGTATATGAATGGAGGAATGAATGCATTTTTTAAGTGAATGTCTAGATATTTATGAATGGGATACATGAAATTGTTTTTTACTAAGACTGAATGCATGGATGCGTATGGAAGTAGGATTGAGTGGTTGTAAGGCACGTGTGGGTGAAAAGAAGACTGTAGGAAGGATGGCTTTTATCTTATTTTAGTATAGAAAATGGTAATTTGTAATCTGCAATTTGTTGACCCTATGCTTGTTGTTGTGTCTCACTCTTGCAGCACTGTGACTTGGAGCAGAGATTGATAAGAGGACGTAAGAGTAAATAAAAACTCAACGTAAAATTAAACAATCAGCTAAAAGACACTAATACACTCCATAGAGCTGAGGCGAACTGTGGGGTCCCGTGTTAATTCTCTGTGGGTTCATCACGCAACGCCTTTCACATTTGATCTGTTGTAACATGAAAACAGTGTAATTTTTAAACAAGGCTGTGTAACATTAAATATAATAGATAACCCATACTCTCTTTTACTAATTGAATTTAATTCATAAGCAATACAATGCACCTTTTCTCAATTTAGCACAGGGATGTTACTGTTTTAACCGTACTGGGTCTGGTATGACCAGTAGCTCATGTTAGCCTAAGTTAGCAGACTTGAGATATGCTGCTGTGAAACTGACATGAACACACTGGCTGACTTGTGTTAAGTGTTACACTACATTTTACTATTTACTTTATCTTGTAATGTGTCACTGACTGTTCAACAAGTCATATTAAAGCAGTTTGTTTTAGTCAGGACATGGGCTAAGGAAGCAATCTTAAATATCCTGTATTTAGGAAGTAGACACTTTTATCAGTTAGCTACTTAAAAATGTGTTATCCGATTGAGGATCGATAGGCCCAATATATGAAAGTGTAAAATAGTGTGACGTATTTTTGACAATCTTCCATTTTCTATGAATAAAGTTGATTTCCAATAGTTTATGATTTTTAAAATGAATAATAACTTTTAACTTGAGGCAGCAGTGGCAGTCAACAGCTTACAGCAGAGCCTTTTAAGGATCCTCCTGTCATAGAAAAATATAAAAAATATTCAACAAACAATGTTATGCCAAGAAGAACACTGCCTGTGGAAGTAATCTGGTCTCCTGTGCTTCATTAATTATTGACATTTGGAAACATGTTAAAGCAGTGTAAAAGCTATGAGGTCATGTCTCTCCTCCCCCCCCCCCCCCCCCCCCCCCCCCCCCCCACCCCCCCACCCCCCCCCCCCCGGATGTTTTCTGTAACTAGACACATGGTGGTATTGTAGTCATTTACCAGTCACATCGGGCTGCTTCCCTTGTACGAGAGTAGCCAGCTTGTCACTCACTCTTTTGTGCAGAGCCCCTGGTATCTGGAACATGGAAAATAAAATCTTGGTGGCAAATAATTTACTGGCAAAAAATGGTTTGGAGACAAAGTTTCCACTTATCCTTTTTACTGAAGACCACACAAATGTCTGAGAAAGCATTCTCTAGGGCTGTCCCGAATATCACTTTTGGGGCTTCAAAGCTAGTGGGATTACCGATTTTTACCATTGCATTTTCAGTATAATAATAATAATAATAATAGTAATAATAATAATAGCTGCAATTAGCATTGTATGGGCCCTTGCTCATCTGCACGCGTCAGGGTTACTGGAGGACGCTTCTTCCTTGCAACCGTGCATTTGCACGGCTTTCAGACACGGCAAATAGTCCCCAATGAAAAGGGAACTCCCTGCTGAGTTCAATGATACCTCACACAATAGTGTACAAGAAATGGGTCATTAGTTATTAAAAGGAGAATTCCGGTTGATTTCAACACATAGCTCTGTTGTCTGGAAGTTTGGAATGCTGACTTGAAACTTATGTGTGGTCTACTGTACATGTGATACTGAGCCGCCCCATATACTTTAACATGCCCATGTGCTCAAGAGTGTATGGCTGCAGCCTGAAGCGCCCCATGTCATCCGTTCGGTCTCATGTGGTCCGGTCTCATGCCGAGGTGTGTCCAACAGTAAATTCAGAAGGTAAAAAATACAAAATCGCAAATAATTTTCCAGATGGGTAAATTCATGATCACATTTGTTGGAATTAATTGAAAAACGTTAAAAACTGTTCATGGTCACGAATTTACCCGTGACTCCCTCTGGAAAATTATTCTCAAAATCGTATTTTTGACCCACTAAGTTTACCGTTGGACACACCTTGGCGTGAGACGAGACCGCATGAGACGGGATGGATGACATGGGATGCTCCAGGCTGCAGCCATACCCGTCTCCATGTCCTCAGGCCAGGTATCATTGAACAGTGATGGTTTGGTCCTCCCCCTATGACTAAGCCACGCCTCCTTTCATAACTGGTGACCCGTTTAAGTCTTGTGTGAGGTATCATTGAACTCAGCAGAGAGTTTATTATTCATTGGTGATGTTTGCCCCCCCCCCCCTGATATGGCCACGCCCCATTTTACACCTAATGAAATGCATGACGTAGAGTCTTGTCATTGAACTCAGCGGGAAGCTCCCTTTTCATTGGTGGCGATTTGCAGTGTCTCGGTCATGATAGGCTAAGCTTTCAATTGTGAAGTATGAGCGTATATATATTTTATATTGAGTGGAGGGAACAGCAAAGCCACAGCGACAAAGTGTGCCATCCACGGTACAGTGAACTGTCCTCCTAGAGATTTTATCTGATGGACTTTTAAAAGATGAATGAAGATGAAAAGTTATTAAAAGAAAAACTTTTCGTCAAACTTTGTGGCAGTGGCGTGGCGGCCATTTGGAGCATTTATTGATGAAGAAAGAAGTTGTTGTAACTTTAGCGTACATTGTCATATCTGCCCAAAATTACTCAGGTTTGGCAAGGGTCCAGGCCTGAGGACATCTACAGGCCAAAAATTACTTTTGGTCATAGCGCCCCCCCGGCTGGCAACAAGAAATCCACCTTATATGACATACATCATCCTATTTACATGAAACTTATGTGTGCTATACATGTGATACATGCACAGTCGCAAGGAGTGGCGTCCGGCAGTAAGGAGCAAGGGCCTGTCCAACGCTACTTGCAGCTTTAATCTAAACTATATTTTACAACTCCATTTGAGAAATTTGTTCACACAACAATGAGTTACAGCAGCACTGAGTATTAAAGCTCAAACAAATACTTTAAAGTCAGCCTTAAATAAAGCCAATCCTGGATTGACATTTTGATAACAAAATGTCAGGGCCATACTCTGGTTTACAGTTTGAGTTCAAGATGTCAGATTTTCATTAGCATATATTCAATCGGAAACAACATGTGAGTTTCAGTCTATTTTATGTGGTAGGCGTACAGTGTATTACTCCGCATGTGGAAACAGTTAATGTGATCTGTGCCTCTGGAGCTTTGTCAAGTCTGAGAAACCCCAAAGACATCATAGTGATGTCATCAGGGTTACCTAGGGTCAGCTTTTAGGCCTGGGGCTACACATTTTTAACAGGAGGCTTTGCTACACATTGGAGTGACAATGATATTCAGTTGCATTATGGGAGCTTGACCTATTTTAGCCATTAAAATTAAACATCACAATGTTTGCTGCTTAAATTTGGACTCTTCTTTTTTTTATATTTGTTTTTTAGGCATGCTAGCGGTGGGAGTCTAGGGATGGCAATGTTGGGGCTGCTGGTCGGCCTAACACTTTGGTCGTGACATACATTTCAAAGCTATTGAATTATTATAAAATGATATACCTGTATATTATAAACAGTGTGTTAGCATTGCATGCAGATGTTAACATTTAGCTCAAAGCACTACTGTACAGAGATGCTAGCATAGCTGTAGACTCTTAGGTGACCAAAACCACTTCCATGTTCACTCATTCACTACTCTCGCTATCTAATATTCACTCTGTACTGTACTGTTTAATCTATAGGGAGCAGTAAACTGAGATTTCTTACACTTGATTCACTGTCATTTTTAAAATCCCTAACAGATGTGGAGTCACAACTGTAATTTTTGTGTCTAGATATGATGCATTGCATTGTGGGTTGTTAGCAGAATATAGTGTAAATGCAATGGACACCACTTTTAATTCCGTTGTGGGAATTCTTCAAGGCACTAGAGAAGTATAATGCATCCATCCACCAAGGCAAATTTCTTGTAAGTGTTACTTACTTGGCAATAAACCCTTTTCTGATTCAGAGTATTCTGACATTCCCTTACCTTAAAAATGTCCTTTACGTTGCTGAGTATGAAGCCCACCATCAGGTCCTCTTTCTCTTTTGAAAAAGCCCTGCTGTAGAGTATTGCCCTCGAGAAAGACCTCTTCACTGCTTGTCTGTTCTCCATCTACACATTCCGCAATGCAACTTTTATGTAAAATTACAGAAAAAACAAGACCTCTATTTCCCATGTTTCTTACTTCTCTAACTAAAGACAGGTGGAAAAGTGGTGCCATGGTGATCACTTTCAACTTTCAGACATTACTTTCTTGGACGTGTTAATAATGCATTAGACAACATTTGATTTAGTCTCCAACCCTTGCCTCTTTGTCCAGTTGTATCCCTTGTGGGTCAGCTGCCAGAGCCATGAATGTAAGCAGCTTGCACAGCTCATCTCTGCAGCCAGAAGGCAGCAACTTCAGACACAACTGCAGAGCTTCAAGAGCTATGCCCAATTTAGCATTCACTGGGAAGGCAAGAGACACACACATTTGATATAAAAAGGTTAATGCCCTATACCAGAATTGTCCAAAGCGCAGCTAGAGTTAACCAGCTAATACCATGTCAACTGCACAAAACAAACTTAGACAATTAATTTATATTTTCATGTGTTTATCAGTCAAAATATAAAGTTATTTCAAATAAGTCATTTGTTTCCTTGGTAACACCTGAGGCTCTGAATAAAAGATAACTTGCTAACAAGCTAGCAAGTTATCTTGCAAGCTAACTGCTAGCAAGATTTAAAGTCAACAACATTGCACATGTTTGACAATCAGTAAACTCAGTAAATATAATTTGACAATAAGATTAAACAACAAGACAAGCTAGCTATCAGCAATGTTAATGTTGCCAAACCAATATCAAGACTTTTACAGCAAATTATCAACATGTGTGCTGTCAGCCACAGCCTGAAGTAGCTTCCTGAACAGCGACTGGGATGAAAGATGATCGCTGTGAAACAGTAAAGTAAGTTCAGAGGGGCAATGCAACTTACTTCTTGCAGCATGTGTGTTAGCACCATTCTGTGGTATTCACAGAATGGTGCTTAGACACTGAAAGACTACATTCTGTGTTTGGAACAAAACATGCTTACATTTAATGTAGCACCTGTGTGGCGTCCTTGAGTGCCAAGAAAATGTATTATTATTATTATTATTATTATTATTATTAATGTAAAATGGTAAACACTCAGTTTCACTGGAACTCCTTTACTACGTGTCCAACATCCCTTTTTTTATGGACAACCTGCAGCCAATCAGAATCGAGTATTCACCAAGACCACGGTGTAATAAAGTTAAAATGAAATGGGGGCAACTTGGGTAGGGAAACAGGCTCGGTTGCAACCCCTGGTTTGATTTTTCTAGGACAGCGTTAATCTATATATGTGACTAAATCAACTTTTCTTGTTAGAAGCCAGTTTCTAAAGTCACAATCCTAGTTGTTACCCAGCAGGTCAGTGATGGCTGTGTAGATGTCAGTCATGTGCTGGGGCAGCAGTGGAGGTCTGTCTGCGTGGCTGTAATGTTTCACCAGGGTCCCGTACAACATCAGCTTACATTGGATCAAACCCCTCTGGGAGAGAGGAGGCTGCTCATCACTGTCGTTGACAGGAGTGGACATTGACCTCAGAGACTTCACTGAAGCCAGAAATACAGAAATTATAATGTATATTGTAATTGTGTTAACATTGGTAGTTGCATGCTTCCAACACAAACCTGACACACAGTATTAAACCTAACAAATATTTCTTTAGAGCTGACATGAGTAGACAGTGAAAAAGCATTTACATATTGTACACTGGCCTTTGCGAGACACAAGTTACTTGCCTTGCTCTTGAAGACCAACCCCCCATTCTAGATAGATAGATTATACTTTATTCATCCCACGACGGGGAAATTTTGTCGTTACAGTAGCAGCATTTTTCAATAACAGCAAAAAACAAAAACACACAAACAAGTAAGCACGAAAGAAATACAAGGCAAGAAATACATGATACTCATCCAAGCACTTGCCTAGATCTTGTGAACTGCTACCAGCTTGCACTTGCTCACAGCTGTCCTGATCTTGCGGGAAACAGTGTGGCAGCTCCCTGCTCAGCTCCACCACTGGCTGATCAGGGAGATAGTCCAGACAGTCCAGAGCTGCACAGATCCACTCATCCTCCCTGAGGGATAATCAACAAAGATTTCTTTCATTTAATAAATATACTATATCTTTATAAACACTATATATTTGGAAAACTTTGAATTGAGAAGGTTGAAACCACTCTAATGTCTGCACTGTAAATCTGAAGCTACCACCAGCTGCTAGTTAACTTGGCTTAATACAAAGAGTGGAAATGGGGAACCCACTAATGTGATTCTGCTTCATATTTTTTGAATGTTTGAAAGACGTGATAACATGGAATGCAAGCATACTTTTTTAATCCAATACTTTGGATAACAATAACATTTGCGTTAATAGCAGTCGCCTGAGGAAGCAGTAACAGAGGTATGGAAAATATTGATATGCAGCCTAGTATTGCAGCTTAGATCGTTAATTAGTGTTAAGTAAGCAGCAAATAATTTAAGCCATACATACTGAGAGTCCCTAAAGGCCCTGATGATCTGCCTGTCCAGGTGGTGGCTGCTGTAGATCAGGTCTGGGTTACTGTGAGCCAGCAGGTTAATTGGAAAAGGGGATGGGGTCTGGCTGCATTGAAGCACCCCTTCCAGCAGGGGGAGCTCCACCAGGTGTAACAGCCTGAGCAGAGTCTGCTCCTGCCATACCTCGTTTACCACTGGGGAGTGGAGCAAGACAACAAGTAATATTTATCATACTGTACTGTTATCTATTCCAACGGAAACAGAGGTCTTTTTAAAAAGAAAACTAGAAGCGGACAACCCCAAAAACATAATGCCTTAAGCCATGGCTGTCTCTGGCACAAAAGAAATCTCCCCATAAATGTTCTGTCTTTCCTCTCCTGACTTTTTAAGTCTTTTTCCTGTCACACTATTGTATCAGCTAAAAATGTAAATTAAGGATTAAATCCTTTTTTTCTCTTTGGTGTCCTACTAAGTTTTTTTTTCTTGCCTTTCACTCAGTACATGCTGAAGCTCCAAGACTTGTGAACATGAGTAAGTTTGTAACATTAGGTGAAAAGAATAGAATAATTAACGCATGCTTTTATCAGAGGAAAAGTGTCACAACAGGAAGAAATACACACACGTTGACATTAGTGTCTTACATGATTGTGGTAAAACAGTGTCAGTCTGTACTCTGCTGGGACTCGGACTGTCCACCAGAGGCTCCAGTGACAGGTTGGCAGTGGCAGGAGTGTCCAGTTGGTTGGATTTTATGGAGGCCTGAGTGCATCTGACAGGGGTGAGCATCTGAGCGTGTACGCCAGTGGGACATGCCATCTCTTCATGCCTGGAATGCAAAACCGAGACAGCTGAGATCTTATGCTGGTTACGTGATAAAAAAGTGACTTCTTGTAGAGATTTTGCCACATAGTTATGCAGTTTCAACTCTCCCTTTAATAACTCTGCTTTTATTAGACATTGTTCCAAATCAATGAACCAGACTATTTAATGGTAATATTAGATTTACAGGGTTTTGCATCAATGTGAGGAAGTAATAGTATTTGTCAGATATTCAATTTACTTTCAATTTAAAAAAACATTCATATCTGGAAATTTTCTAATCTTTAAAGGGGAAGTGATAAATTGCCTTTTAAAAATCAAAAAGAATCTGTAGGCGTGGCATTAGAAAGAAGTGAGCTAATCAGACCTCTGTACCCGCTCCTTGTGTCTTGCTTGAGGCTACTGGCTCGAGCTACATTAGCCGTTACAAGCATAACACACACATCTCCAGCCAATCTTTTTACTTACTTATTTTTTATAGAATGACAAATTAACAAATACAAAACATACACAGACATGGAATGCGTCCCAGAGCCAAAAACATACAGAGGAAAGCTCGCGCGCACACACACCCACACACACACACACACACACACCCACACACACACACACACACACACACACACACCACACACACACACACACACACACACACCACACACCACACACACACACACACACACCACACCACACACACACACACACACACACACACACACCCACACACCCCACACACCCACACCACACACACACACACCACACACACCACACACCCACACACACAACACACCACCCACACACACACACACACACACACACAGCGGTTGCCATATTTTCACAAGGAAAAAGAATGCAAAAAATAAAAAAAGATGTCTCTGGTTCTGCTACACAGATTTTGTTCTTTGAAACTGTCTATCATTGAATCTAACAATATTATAGTGCAATGCTTAATCGGTGAAGTACTCTTTTCAATGTTTTTTAATAGACTTTCCAGAAAATGTAAATCATGGTATAGACTTTTGATATAAAATGCTGTATACTGTGATCAAAAGATTGTATTCATATTCTCCACATAAAGTTCTAGCTTAGGCGAGTGATGATGCTTAATTCGTTCAATTCATTTAGCAAGTACACCCATCTTACATATCTTCAGTAACAGATGAGCATAAGACTTCTTCAGAGAGTTTCTCCTCTGTGGCGTTCAATCCTCTCTCACTATAAATGCTTTAATCTTGGAAACTGCCAAGATAGTGTCATTTTACTAGTGCACCATTTGGTGAAAGATGTCTTGTTTTTTTTCTTTAATAACCTGGACAGGTTGGAGTTCATGATCCCACATTGATATAGCCTACACCCTTGACATTATGCAATTTACTGAGTACACATAGACAATTAATGTGTGACTTTTCAGACTGTATAATATAGGTTTAACTCTATGGTTATTGTGGAGGCTGTAGTCAGTGGTGGTGTTGTATTGAACTGCATTATATGATTTTTTTTGTTTTTAATGTAGACTTGTAACTCATAACATTATTTAGACTTTGTACCTGTCTGAAAGAGAACTGCAGAAGAGTCTTTGGATCCCTTTCGCAAGCAAACTTCTTTCCAACTCATCGACCGAAGGAGAACTCACATCTACAAACCTGTGTGTAAAAAAGGCATCATGTTAACACATTCACAGCCATTGTGAATAGACATTTTAACTGCCAAAAAACAACAACAGGTAGCTTGATAAGTATGTTCTCGTGTATAACCTGTAAAGAGCACTCTTGCTGTCCTGAAACACATCCTGCTTCTTGTCTTTGCCAAACACGTTGGTGCCCACGGCCTCAAACATATTACAGTCCAACAGAGCCTGGCACACACACACCACTTTGTCCCGTGACACATTGGCACCTAAAATTTTAACCAAGCAGAAAGGGGAAATGTTGTTGAATGTCTTTTGGCTTATAAAGAAAAAGAAAAAAATGGTGAGATGGCTTGAGTCAAATGGAAGAACATAGAATGCAACCATATATCAAATCCACTGCCCAACACCCACCCTCAAAGACTTTGACACAACTGATGTGTTCTGCCACCACATCAACAGCCTCTGAGCCAAGGAAACAGTCGTTGTGAGACTTAAGGTGGACTCGTCGACGTTTCACTGTCACAGAAGACCTGAGGTGGGAGATGAGGCCACTCCACACAGAGTGAGACTGGACTGGTTTACTGGCCACTCCATGAGCTAAGACAAAGGCACAGAGAAAAGAGTCATGTTCAACACATGACCTGTGCAGGGTTGGAGCAGGCTAGAGATAAATAGGAGGGGAACAGACAGTCTTCAGCAGCGGTGAACTGGCGTTGCTTGTTAATTAGTGACGATTGACCAATAACTTCAGCACATTTTAGTGCGTTTAGTTTAGTGTAGTTGGCCCAGATCAAATAAACCATCAGACACATGAACAGGCCTCCATGTTTTGCAGAAGACCAAACACCTTGTTGAAATGCGGTTTGATTTACTTACCTTGAGGAGGAACACATAGTTTTTCTGCAAGGTTTAACGCCGCGGCTCTTTCTTTTATTGACGCCATGTCTACTAATTGATGGAAAAGCCGGCGAATAAGCACCTCGTTTCTTTAGTTGATAAAAGGTGGATGGACACGCAGGAGAAAGCAACCAGTGAAACAAACCACGTCCAAGCAGAAGCTCCTTCCATGTGAAAGTTTAATATTTAACCGCTAGATGGCACCAATGGCAAAGCCCCTCTTTGACACAGGAGTTTAATGGATCTACTGTAGCCTACATGGCCTACCGCCAAAGATTCTCCAGGTCCACTGTCGACATGTGTTTATGTTACACGCTGAAACAAATCCTAGGAATACAGATAGTTAATTAATAGGAAATGAGCACAGATCTGACTCTACAATCCAAAGAACGAGAAAAGGAAAAACATGGATTTCAACCATATAATCTGTGGTTTGAACAATTGTCACAGTCCTTTATGCCAATAGCAAACCAGGTAGTCTACTCAGTGGCAAGTGAGCTTCTTTTGATCGCATTAGCATCATTTTGCCTTCACTTGCTCTGGCTATAACCACCAAAGGTAATGTAACAGCATCAACAAACCACCATTTTACCAGACTAGCTTTAATTCACTTTAAACAGCAAACGTTTTATTTAATAGGAACATTCACATATTTTAACAATATTCTCTTAAAATTGAATGGGCAAACTAACGTTATCTTTTTTTTGGTTTACGTTAGCGATATGGAGGCTCATGCTAGCTAACATTTTGTTATAGTTAGCTAGCTAGCAGTTAGCTTTTGGTGTTATGTTAGGCTAAAGTTTTGGCTAGCTAACGTTAACTTCTGGTCGTAATTCCAATAGAACACTGCATTGTAATGAACCTTTCTTTAATTTCAGCCATAATTGTGTTGATTTAAGTCAAAATAAAAAGCCTTACAGTATATCAAATCAATGGAATATAATTCCAATTTGGACTAAAACGGTGGTTAGCTTAGGGGTTAATAGCTAAAGCTCGTAATTGGCACTTGGAAACAGTCTAAAGAGTAACTTTCACTGTCTCACTTTTTAAAAGAAAAAGTTAACATTTTCACTCTCTTTCTTGAAATAAAAAGATAGCATTGTTACGGTCTCGCTCATTTTAAAGACAAATGTAGCATTTATAAATAGCAATAGACCTGGTAACATTACTGTCATTAAAACTTAACTAAGTTAGCTGTGTAATAGGCCTTTTACTGAGTCACAGCAGGGGCGGCTGTGACTCTGGTAGAGCGGTGGCCTGCCAATCGGAAGGTTGGTGGTACGATCCCCGCCCCTGCAGTCATTGTCGAAGTGTCCTTGGGCAAGACACTGAACCCCGAGTTGCTCCCGGTGCTGCGCATCGGAGTGTGAATGTGTGTGAATGTTTATCTGATGAGCAGGTGGCACCTTGTACGGCAGCCCCGGCCACAGTGTATGAATGTGTGTGAATGGTGAATGTTTCCTGTAGATGTAAAAGCGCTTTGAGCAGTTGTTAAGACTGGAAAAGCGCTATATAAATACAGCACATTTACACAGCAGACGTTTTAAATTGTCCTAGTACAGGAAATGGGGAAATTCACAGGTGTTCCTAATAACATTTAGATGCCAGGAAGCCATGACGTTGTGACAGTGAGCCATCATGCACAATACTAGGAATTGAAGCAGCTAAATTAGGGTGACCGTCCCACGTTTCCGGGGACAGTCCCGGTTTTGGTGACCTGCCCCCGGCTGGATCTGTCCCCGGAAATGTCCCCGGTTTTCACTGTGACGGACAGACCCGATGTTGGAAGCCGATAGTCGCACACACGCAGGCCCAAGACCGCCAGAGCCAGCGCTGCTCAGAGATGTTTTAGAAAGCCGTAGTTTACGATGCTAGAATTACTCATTATTTACATGGAGTCTGGTGGGTTTAGCGAACGCAATTTCGCAAACTTTTATGTTTAAAAAAGGATCTTAATGTTTAACAGAAACCTCAGCCTCCTCAGAAATCCTTTCCATAATGTTGTCAGACACTTATAATATTAATCTGAGTCTGTCAGCAGCAAAACAAGCACTTTTATGAACGTAAATACAAGCTGGACAATTATCCTATTTTCCATTGTAACTTGTTTCACTCCTGCCGACTGCAGCGATCTCGTTTAATACTGGATCAATGTCAAAGGAAAATATTTCCTTAATAGTTTTTATTATATCCGATACTCAATGAGCTGTTGCAGGAACAAGCCTTAAGCAATAAAGAAAAGGCTGTCAGATAAATGTAGTTCAGTAAACATTACAACATTCCCCTCTGAGGTGTAGTGGAGTACAAGTATGAAGTAGCAGCAGGGTGATTCTAGAATCAGACCATTAGGGGGTTTCAGCCCCTAATGGGAACAGCTTTAGGTCGAGTGTCCCCATTTTAAGTTGTACAAAAAATAAAAACCTCATGTGTTTTGGAGGTAAATACGCTTCTGAGCTGAAAATGGCCCCAGATTTTGTCTGAGAAATCTGGTCACCTTAAGCTAAATGAAATGAACCATCATTTAATTCATTTTTTACACTTGTGCTTTCCCTTCTGTGATGTGATAAATTGTCTTCATTAAAAGACCCATTGGTGTACACTTTAACACTAGTCTTGCTGTAGTTCAGTTATTGTATTGCTGTAAGCTGTAATGTGAATACTTGTATTATAATCTCATGGGTGTGGTTTAACTTTATTTTCATCAGTGCATTACAGAACCGTAGCTAACATAACTGCAAGCTAATACAGACATCATGTTGCTTGATAGAAATGTTCCCATTTAATAAAAGCTCAGTTCTTTTAATTTGTCTTTTCATGGCTTAGAGATGGTGGTTTATATCTGTTCAACTGGATCACAGGAAAAGCAAATATTGTTGTCTACTCCCTCACTCCCAGTCACATACACATTTACAGTATGCACATAAGACACACAAACACTATCGCTTTGACACACTAACACACGTTTGCACATCCCCTCCCTCCTCAACCTGGGGTCACACTGTCATTTTACGATAGTAGCCAATTCTAGCAGGGATCATTTAATTCTCCAACATGATTGATACCAGTGCAGGTTAAATGGGAGAAAAAGGTCTGTTCTATTAAGAGATCAGTGGCTAGTGGAGACCTCCCACTTAAATAGTAATATTTTCTCTTAAGTGTGTATTTGCGTGTGTGTGTCACTCACTCAGTTTCTTGGTTATGTTGAGGGGACAGAGACAGTTTCAGAGAACCATCCACCGGTCAAATTAAATAACCTAGATAATTTAAAAAGCATTGACAGTGCAATTTGTCCATTCAGTGTTATTGCCTTGACCCCTATTAGTGTCAATGGTCTGGTTCATTTGAACTTAGATGGCTTATCAAGGTGTTATCTTCTCACTGCAATGGAAGTGGTGTAAAACAAAGACAGAAAAAAACATAATGGTCCTTTCAAAGCCATTAGGTTAGATTGTAGTGATTGAGAAACATTACGAGGCTTTAATGTGCTAGCATGTTATTTCTAATAAAATCATTTAGCAGTAAAAACTGCAGATGAGGAAGTAATTATAAGCATGTGGGTGGAAAAGCAGATTGTTACTGCTTATTAAACAGACTTTTTTTGATTAACAGGCAGTAGAGGGGACCTTGGCCTGCCCTGAAACAACTCGATGGATCTCAGTGCTGACTCTGGGACACTCCCCAACCACACCACTGTAAGTTACTATTTGTGACAGTAGAGGACAAAGCAAAGCAAATTCATGAACTAATTTGTTTTATTTATTTTTGGTTAATTTCAACTAAAAACATTTTCTATAAATAATTCCAGGCTATTGTATCCGTCTCAGCTTTGTTCTCAGAAACAAATCATCAAATATTTTCTGTATGTATCCTGACATTAAGCTGCAGGATACCTGCAGCAATTAAACTGCCAATGAATCATGTATCACTCATTCAAGTTGTTTAACTGTTAGCTCTTTGTTAAAAAAACTCTTTCACTCTTTCTTATTGTGTGCAGGAAGAATTTACTTTATTGAACATGCACTGTCTTTGTCCAACAGCCTCATCATATAGCCAATTGTGTATCTTATAATTACCCATTAATAAGTATTTGAATAGGTAAATTAGAAGCATTCATTTTTCTTATGTAGGTAGGAGGACCTGTGTTGGAGCAGGAGCTGTCTCTGCCTAACGCTCAATGTCAAGCAGAAAGTGGAGGCACCATCTTACTACAGTTGTTGGAATTTAAAACCCATCTACTTGAGGCTGTAGAGGAGCTGCATATTCGGAGGGTATAGTAGCAATTGTAACATTTGCCTTATGTGTGTGGCTTTTCATATTGATGCATTATTGACAAAAGATCTCTTTTGGTTAAGATTTCCAGTACTATTATTATTGTAAGGGCACAGTGGTCAATGTTTTTGGAACCAGCAAGGGTTGGGCTTTTTTACGCATTGGTCTTTTGATGTCACAATCTAAAGCAGTGATTGAAACCTTGTAGTTTATAATCCCTTGAAACAATGCGATGTACGTGTGGCACTGTTGTCCCAGTAGTTTAGGACTGGTGGGTCACCATGCTTGTAACACGCTGGGGGGAACCCTGCTTCACTGCTGCCCGTTGAGGAGCTCCAGCTACTGTAGGGCTTCAGTTACCCAAAAACAGATTTTTCCTTTGTTTTATTTTTAACCTCAGTAAATCTAAGGAGGTACAATTTACTCATAATTCACAAGAAAAGGTTAGGTTAGAGGAATGTATGTATACATTAAACATAATGATTTTTTAGCAGGAATATGCTTTCTTGTATCTTTTCTCTTAAACATTTTTTTGTTTTCTTTTTAAACTTAGAAACCACAAACAGTCACAAAAAATACACTGGGACAATAGAACGTGTCCCAGGGCCAAAAAAAACAGAGTGGGAAAGGAGACAAAACAAAAAGAAAAAGGGAGGGAGACAAAACAACACATGCAGAAACTGACACACACACACACACACACACACACACACACACACACACACACACACACACACACAAGACAAGACAAGGAATCAAACACCTGCACTAGTTAGAGGTCTAGGCTGTAGCCTTGTGCTGCGGCCCGGACCTTTAACTTGCAGCACAAGGCTAAAGCCCGGACCTCAGAGTCAATGATGCTCCGCCAAGTGTCTAGAGTCTTTTCAGGTGCTCCATGTATCCACTCCGTGGAGAGTTCAATACACACTACATCCTGATATGCTGGAGAATAGCCTGTCTGGTTGAGTAGCAAAGTATATTGAAGATCAGCGTATGAGTAGCAATGTTGTTCTTCTCTGGGTGGTCACTGTAGACTTAGTGGGCTCTCATAATGTCAATCTGAACATTAGCCATTCAGGGAGGGAACGCGTGAGATATTGAATAGCGTTAGAGCCTTCTAATCACTCTTTCAGCCAGACCATGCGAATATTGCATCTTTGGTTTCTATCTTCTAAGTCTGCTAACTTCTTCTCCAACTCCTGCAGAACATGGCCATAGCTGTCAAGAATATTTACAAGAACAGGATTTGTTTTGTTAATCATTGTGCAACCTTAAAAATCTATCTTGCAAACGCTCGTCAGAGTTCCGACCCAAGTTTGAGCTCACTGAGCTACAGAAAATATATATATACTGCCGTATATTTACATATATTTGTTCAAACAGTAACTGAAACTAAGCTATGATATAGAGAATGTACACTATAAAAATCATACAGGAATTTAATAAAATCCACAGATATTTTCAACTTCATTGAAAATATGTTTTAATAATTTCAAGTTAATCCTACTTAAATTTTCTCAAAGTTTTTTTTTATTTAAAACGATGAGTGGGTTAGGTACATGTAATTCTGAGTGTACCGTCAACTCATTGAATTAAGTTTCTAAAGAAACAGTACATGAGCATTCTTTGTATAGCTTGAAGAACACATTATGGAAACTTGCTGTGTGTCTTTAATACATGTCAAATGAAGTCATCAGTTTTCATTTCATTTTTCATTATTCCCTAATAATGAAAAATGTGATATAAAGAAGGCTAGTATCAAATTCTGTCCCTACCCCCTTACATACACATAGTTTATTAAGGTCAGCAGCAGCTGTCTTGCTTATCGCCTTTTGTGCTAACTGGTACAAAGTGGCTCCAACAGGAGCAGCTGCAGTTGTTCTTCGTGCCAAATGAGAATACCTTTTCAAACTGAAAAATTGTAAACAGAAAGCAAATCAAATCAAATAACATTATAACTTCATTACACTAGTCTTAAGTTAACTTTAAAGTTTTACATTTCCAAAACTTATTAGGTGACTTCAAACCAATTATTTAACCTCAGTTCAATTAACACATTTTTTAAGGCAGCTTAAAATGATTTACAGTGTAGCTCTAAAAGAAATTTCAAATTATGTCTTCCTCTGCATCACATCACTATTTACTGAGTAGAACTTAGACACTAATGGCTCTCTGTTTGGTTAAAGAGCAGTGTGATTCCATATAAGTAGTAGGGGAGTTGGTATTAAAGTGTCATAGAGAAAACCAGCTGCCCCTTTCCGCTATCTGGATAAGAGGCACAGTGGACATGGAAAGTTACTTTATTTGTAAAAGTAACAAAAATAAACTAGAACTGCAAGCAGTTATGACGAGGTCCAAGCCTCCCAGTGCCAGTTGGCCCCGATGCGAGTCACCCCCTATGATCCTGGGAACGCGCAAAAGCATAACGGTGGGGAGGCAAACATCAGGTATGTGTTACGTTGCCGTTATAAATATCCCATTAACATTGATTGTGTATATGGGCCGAAACTGGTCTACGTTGACTGTAGCGCCCTCTAAAGGCCGACCTTTACCAAATTTTTGTGTTGATAGCACTTACTGTGGCAGAGATA
>NC_045740.1:25430718-25434166 GCF_008692095.1 Etheostoma spectabile | reverse complement strand
AAATTTCCCATTTAAATGCATTGAGTTATTGGCTAAAACAAATAAATGTTGATTATAGCGCTCCCTAATGGCTTATCTTTGCCATATTTGGTACAGAGCATTTTAGTCGGATGAACAATGATCTCAACTTCTTTGCTGATAACATTTAATTTGGCCGAGATATGATCTGTTTGTGATAGACTTAGACTTAGACTTAGACTTCTCTTTATTGATCCAGTTCCAGCAGCAGTTTTAGCAAGAAAAAAAGAAATAAAAAATAGATAAAAGACAGTATAAAGACAACAAAATAACAATAAAAATAATAACAACAATAAGAACATTCGTCAAATAAACAAAGAAAAGACCATAAATAATTATTAAAGTGTCAGTGTTTAGTCCAGTGTTAAAAAAATTATTATAAAGTGACCAGGTGTGAATTTAAGTCCAGGTGTGCATGTATGTATGTGTGTATGTGTACTGTAGTATGTATGTATGTATGTATGTATGTATGTCCTCTCTGCCTTATTTCCTCCTCCCCCTAGTGAGGAGTTGTATAATCTAATGGCATGAGGGACAAAGGAGTCCTTGAGTCTGTTGGTCCGGCTCTTGGGGAGGAGCAGCCTTCCACTGAACCGGCTCTCGGGTGCTGATGACGGTGGGCAGGGGGTGGCTGGCATTGTCAGTATGTCCAGCAGTTGTCCAATGCCTCCCTCCAGTCACACGTGAGTCCAGTCATGCCGACACAGAGCCGCCCGCCTGATCAGTTTATCCACCTGTGGGTGTCCTTCTTTGATATGCTGCCCCCCCACGCACACACCATTGTAGAAGAGGACACTGGTGACCACAGACTGGTAGAACATCCCAGCAGTTTGTGCAGATGTTAAAGGAGCGCAGCTCCTCAGGAAGTACAGCGGCTCTGTGTCTTCCTGTATAGGTGGCTGCTGGGTGTTGTCCAGTCCAGTTTGTTGTCCAGCCACAGCCGAGGTATTTGTATGATTGAAACTGCCTCCACCTCAACTCCTCTGCAGGACCGGTGCGGTCTTGGTCTGGACCTCCAAAATCAACGCCAGCCTTCGTCTTAGAGGTGTTGAGCTGTGGCAGTTAGTGCGACACCAGAGAGCTAAATCCCCCACCAGACTCCGATGGGGGTTTGCTCTCGGTGTCGCACTAACTGCCACAGCTCAACTTAGCTAGGAAAATTAGTTGGTTGGTAATTTAACATAGCAAAATTTTTAATACCTTTTGGTCAGGTCCATCTGGAGATGCTTTGTACCAAGTTTCGTGTAGATCGGTTCGAACGGCCTGGGACGAGTTTGAAAAAATTTTGGCATTGTGAAAAAACCTTTCAGCAGAAATGTTTGTGGTGTGTATCCTCAGATCAGCCTATTCAAGGAACACGTGGATGTATGGTTCTATTGTGCGATGTGTAATGTGGGAGTTAAAGGCAACAACACATATAGCTTCACCTAGTGGTCCACATGTGTAATTTTTGTACATGAGGTCCATGACCTATAGTAATCTACCCTGTAAATTTAAAGTTGCTCACATTAGTGTAAGTGATGAATCCAAACGTGGGTCATAGGCCATGCTCACTTGACCGATCAGTTTCCCACGTGAAATTTGGCTCAGGAGGGGTCCTAGATGGTACCCTCCAAATTTTGGAGACGGGTATGGCTGCAGCCTGGAGCGTCCAATGTCATCCGTCCCGTCTCATGCGGTCTCGTCTCATGCGGAGGTGTGTCCAACGGTAAATCCAGAGGGTCAAAATTACGATATCGCGAATAATTTTCCAGATGGAGTCACGGGTAAATCGTGCACATTTGTTGCAATCAATTGAAAAATGTTAAACTGGTGAAGTAACAATTTGTGCCTACATGTGTTTGCTCATTTCTGAATGTTATGCTTGTGTTGTTCCATGTTAACGTAGCTACATCTGATGAAACCTGCATCAGCGACGCAGCCTTTCTGCCAACAACGGCCGGACCTCCTGAGGAGGGATAACAACCACGATCTGCACACACATCAACACGACTACAAAAATAAAATGTTACACGCTTTCCAAGACTTTTTAATTGTATATTCTATATTGTTTTCACACTTCACTGGGACATGTGCGCAAATACATATTGAGCATGGCGAGCGCGACTGTCGGCCTCGGTGTCGGGTCTCTGGGACCAGGGACAGAATGCTGGCAGGTCTCTGGGACCGGGCAGAACGTGGTCGTATTTTTCTACTACCGCGGCTCGGCTGTCGGGTCTCTGGGACCGGGCAGAACGGGCGTTATTTTTCTACTACCGCGGCTCGGCTGTCGGGTCTCTGGGACCCGGTGCAGAATGCTGTCGGGTCTGGGACCCTGGGCAGAATGCTGTCGGGTTCTGGGACCGGGCAGAAACGGTTCTATTTTTCTACTACCGCGGCATCGGCCTTCGGGTCTCTGGGACCCGTCTGCATTCGACAGCGTATCTCTGCCACCACGGTCTTGGGCCAGGATGCGATTGAATTTTTCTTCCACTTCTGCCAGCGGTTCTTATTATATTCTAGATGTAAAAGCGCTTTGAGCAGTTGTTAAGACTTGAAAAGCGCTTATAAATACAGCACATTACATTTACATTTATTGTAGGCCATTTGTGTTGTATTGTATGAAAGGGGAATTTTTTTTTAAACAAACCAAATGCTTGAACTCTGTTGGGAGAGAAATTCTTTCTATAGCTGCAACTTGGATCAAAGATGCAGCTATAGAAGGAATTTTTTAGTTTGCCTATCATCTGCATTTTTTTAGAGACGGACATATATTTAAATAAAACACACCAAATATTTTATTCATTGCATGATAGTTGACGTGAGCTTTTACTTTGAAAAGAGAGATATTGTATTTATTCCAGATGCAAGCTTTATTTTGAAAAGTAGAAACCTCGGGATGGCAGAAGGATTTTTTAGTTTGCCTATAATCTGCATTATTTATAGACGAACATATATTTTAAGTGTTTTATTCATCAGTAGATAGTCTGCATTTCTCTTATAGACATGTTTAGTTAAAAAAAAAACATATTTATTCATTAATTTTTAAAAAAATATTCGCGATTATGCATTGACCCTCTGGATTTACCGTTGGACACACCTCGCATGAGACAAGACGCATGAGACGAGACCGCATGAGACGGGACGGATGACATGGGATGCTCCAGGCTGCAGCCATATACTTGACATTTTTTACAATTGTGCCCCATTCAAATAAACCTTTGTACTTTTATCACCTCCTAGTGGCCATTTTGTAAAATTGGGGACCTCCACTGGGTCATGGAAAACAAGAATATAAAGTTTTGCGTTTATAGCATTTATTTTGGTCGAGATATGGCAAGTGTGTTTTTCATACTTAGCTACACAAATTTGTTCGTCCGTAATTTGCGCATTTTATCCGACAGAATTCTTTTATACAGTTTTGTCAAGTCGGTCTTGAGATGCTGACTCC